>NW_028261390.1:68158310-68312254 GCF_051295495.1 Thamnophis sirtalis | reverse complement strand
AAGCTCAGAGAGGACCTTACAATCAGATTCCTCCTCTTCCTCCTCCTCCTAGCACCACTCTAACACGCAGTGGTTAGAGTGCAATACTGCAGGCCACTTCAGCTGACTGTTAGCTGCAGTTCGGCGGTTCAAATCTCACCGGCTCAGGGTTGACTCAGCCTTCCATCCTTCCGAGGTGGGTAAAATGAGGACCCAGACTGTGGGGGCGATATGCTGACTCTGTAAACCGCTTAGAGCGGGCTGAAAGCCCTATGAAGCAGTATATAAGTCTAACTGCTATTGCTATTGCTATAAACAAACAGTGGATTCCAAATGTTTGACCAGATCCCTCTCTTAGACCTCCCGATCCCCTTATTCTAAATAATTAAGTAGAATCATACTTATTGTAAGAGGATACACATCATGAAGGAAGCATTATTTTCCAGCATTATTTTTTTCTTCCCAAAGAATTGGTGTTTGTTCTTAGAGAGTAAAAAGTACAGATTGCTACAGCAAACTTTTTTTTTTTTGAGAAGTGAGCCCACTTATCTTGTTGTTTCTCAAGTGATGAATGTGGAGTTAAGAATGTGCTAGAGACCTAAAGAATTATGTGACTCGAGTGAACTCCACTGGAACAACCATCACTGCAGCTGAGTAATTCCAGGTTAATTTTTCTGCCATTATTTTCTCAGCGATGTCTCCTTGAGGTTGGCAATGTCTCGGACAATCTGGATTTGCAGAATGCAGCACTAAATAAAAATGGCTCTACCTGTAGACACGGAGAACAGAATCGGTTGCCCAGCCCATGAAAACAGCTTATGCTTGTTTTTATCATCATTATTTAATGTATTTCATTATAGGAATCAATAGGTGTTGTCCATAATTACTGGAGCCTAACATTTCCAGACATTAAACTGATTGTTCTTGAGAGTGAGATCAATTCCATTCCGTGTCCTGACATGTTCAGGGTAAGCTTTGTGAGCAGGTCTGTCACGCGTGAAACGTCAAAAGCTTTTTTCATGGTGGGCAGAAAACCAGAGAGGTGGAGAGTTAAATCAAGAAAGCCTCCTCCAAATATTCTGTGCCCAGCTTCGATTTTATTGACTTAGCAGCAGGGATTCGAATTGGAGAATTTTCTAAGTTATTGACTTCCAAAAACTTGCCTGTTCCAATGCAGAACTATTAACCTGTACAATATTTCCTATGTACAGATAGGGTAATATAGTTCGAATAGTTAAGTCAAAGGGTTAAGTCAACTACAAATATATTTCTTTTCTTCTTTTTCCTTTAAAACTAGGATATGTTAAGTATATTGATATGGAAGCATAAATACCATCAACATAGATTGGAGTTTGCTCAGAAGCGGAAATACACCAATGAGAGGAAGAGTGGGAAACAGAAGGGAGAAGAAAGATGGGAAGAGAGGGATAGGAGAGAGGGTAAGGGGGGAAGATGAGGAGGATAGCAATAGCAATAGCAGTAGACTTATATACCGCTTCATAGGCCTTTCAGGCCTCTCTAAGCGGTTTACAGAGAGTCAGCATATTGCCCCCAACAATCTGGGTCCTCATTTTACCCACCTCAGAAGGATGGAAGGCTGAGTCAACCCTGAGCTGGTGAGATTTGAACCGCTGACCTGCTGATCTAGCAGTAGCCTGCAGTGCTGCATTTAACCACTGCGCCACCTTGGCTTAGAATAAGGAGGAGTGGAATGTAGAGAGAGGAGAAGGAGAAAGGAAGGGGAAGTAGAGTAGGAAAGGATGATGGAGGGAAGAAAGGAGGTAGGAGAGAGGTAGAAGAAAGAGGTGTATGGAGAGCAGAAGAGCTAATAATGGGTTTATATCTTTTTGGGCGTTGATGACAAGAGGAAATGATGTAATTACTACTTAATACAATAGGATACTGTTATGTAATAGTATACATGTGATTGTATGTTATGAAAATTCAAAAAAACCTATATTTTAAAAAAATAAAATAAAAAAGAGAAAAAAATATATTTCTTTTAACATCTGTGAATGACATTAGCAGCAATAGCAGTTAGACTTATACAGCCCTCTCTAAGCGGTTTACAGAGTCAGCATATTGCCCCCAACAATCCGGGTCCTCATTTCACCCACCTCGGAAGGATGGAAGGCTGAGTCAACCTTGAGCCGGTGAGATTTGAACAGCCGAACTGCAGAACTGCAGTCAGCTGAAGTAGCCTGCAGTGCTGCATTTAACCACTGCGCCACCTCGGCTCATTGTTCTGCCAGGCACTAAGAATTTGAGCCATCTATTAGGTTACTGCATAGAAGATTTATTCAAGCCTTGTACACAAAGGGTTGTGGCCCGCCAACAGCCAGCAGACAGTGAGGAGGTCGGGGAGGAAGATGGGCCAGTCCTGGAGTCTGGGGAAGGCTCTGATGAGGGCTCTGTGTCGGAGGCAGAGAGGGGGCCAGAGCCATATGCCAGTTATCAGCTGCCTTCGGAGTCAGAGATCAGTGGGGTAGAAGAACAGCTGAAGCCTGTTCCCGATGTGCTCATGCACAGAGTTGCCAGATAAAGGGAACAGCTAAAGAACGAGGGTCGACTTGGGGGTAAGGCCACAGGTGGACGATGAATGACCCTCCCATAGGGAATAAAAGAGGAGCAAAAGTGGAGGGGTGTTTGCAGGGGACAATTAGTTCATTCCTGCATTCTTGCCAAGTGTTGTGGCATCTGAAAGATATCGGTCTGGCCACCGATAAAGGTCGGTAATTGTGAGCGATCTTGAAAGACTGTTGGCCGGGACTTTGCTGGAGAGGAATTCACTTAAATTAAATAAAAGGGGTTTGTCGGGATGAGGACTCGGCTTCATGCTACTGGGAAATCTAAGTCAGAAGCGGAGAATTTGGTCAACTAAAATTCAACACTAAATTGGATAGATCAATTGGAATTCAGGACGAGTTGGACTAGAATGCTTATAACAAAGTAATGATTCTAAGCTGATGACACACTTAACCTCTCACCTCATTTAACACCTGCTCTTCTCTTACAGTTCTGCTTCTATAAGTAGCCCTCAACTTACTACAACAATTGAGCCCAAGATTTCTGTTGTTAAGCGAGATGTTTGTCAAGTGACTTTTGTCCCATTTTACAACCTTCCTTGCCATAGCTGTTATGTGTGAATCCCGGCGGCAGACAAGTTAGTCACCCTGTTGTTAAGTGAATCCAGCTTCCCCCTTGACTTTGCTTGTCGGAAGATCGCCAAAGGGGATTACGTGAGCTTGGGACACAGCAATGGTCATAAATATGAACCTGTCGCCAAACATCTGAATTTGGATCATGTGATCATGGGGATGCTGCAAAGGTCGTAACTGTGAAAAACGGTCACATAAAGTCATAATTTTCAGGGCTTTAGTTACTAAATGAATTGTAAATCAAAGATTAGCAGCCCTTACAGATCCCTCAAGAAATGCAAATTAAATGCTTTTTCTCAAATCTATTTGAATAATGGTAAATTGACCAATGTCTTTATTACTTTATTACTATTTTTTTTTCAAATAAAAACATTGATATCTCCTCTTTCTTTTTCCTTACCAGCCTTAAAAGCCAAACCCCAAAGCAAACAATGATAATCTTATTACTACTGTATGTTGGGGAATAAATGCACAGAGATATTGTTGTTGTTATTAGTTGTGAAGTCGTGTCTGACCCATCGCGACCCCGTGGACAAAGGCCCTCCTGTCCTCTACCACGCTCTGGAGTCCATTTAAGCTCATGCCGACTACTTCAGTGACTCCATCCAGCCACCTCATTCTCTGTCATCTCCTCCTTCTTCTGCCCTCCATCCTTCCCAGCATGAGGCTCTTCTCCAGGGAGTCCTTCCTTCTCATGAGGTGACCAAAGTCTTTGAGTTTCCTCTTCAGGATCTGGCCTTCTAAAGAGCAGGTTTCAGGTTTCAGGTAGTTTATTTATATGCCGCCCTTTTCCCTGGGGGGACTCAGGGCGGCTCACAATTCAGAAGGAAGGGAAGACAAACAGATTAAACACATAAGACAGTACATCATTAAAAGCACAACATTCATACAATTCGGGTGGGTTGCGGTTTTTAGCCCCAGGCCTGTCGGGACAGCCAGGTTTTAAGGGCTATGCGGAAGGTCTGGAGGGTGGTGAGGGTACGAATCTCCATGGGGAGATTGTTCCATAGGGTCGGAGCTGCCACCGAGAAGGCTCTCCTCCGCGTGGTTGCCAGTCGACATTGACCGGCTGATGGAACTCAGAGGGGGCCTAATCTATGGGATCTAATTGGTCGAGTGGAAGTAATTGGCAGTAGGCGGTCTCTCAAGTCAAGGTTGATCTCCTCTAGGACTGACCAGTTGGATGGCCTTGCAGTCCAAGGGACTCACAGGAGTCTTCTCCAGCACCAGAGTCCAAAGGCCTCCATTCTTTGGCTTCCTTCCTTCTCATTAGGTGGCCAAAGGCTTTGAGTTTCCTCTTCAGGATGTGGCCTCCTAAGGAGCAGCCAGGGTTGATCTCCTCTAGGACTGACCAGTTGGATGGCCTTGCAGTCCAAGGGACTCAATACAGGAGTCTTCTCCATCACCAGAGTTCAAAGGCCTCCATTCTTTGGCACTCAGCCTTCCTTATGGCCCAACTTTCACAGCCATCCATTGCAACTGGGAAAACAGCCTTGACTAGGCACACTCGTGTGGGCAGGGTGATGTTTCTGCTTTTATACAGTAATCCATGAAGGGGCCAGGGATATTATAAATAGCTTTAAGAATAAGAATATATTTTTTTGTTAAAAGAGAGAAAGAAATGTACATGCGTTCACCTCTACTTTGAAGTAATTTCCCTTGGAAAATGCAAGATTAAGACACACATTCAAAAACACACATCCACACCCACACACTGGTCCTCTCACTCTGCGAACCATTACTTACAGAAAATGGATTGTCTCTCTGAAGGGCATCACTTACCAAGAGTCATTTTATTTCTCGTTGAGAGTTAAGCATTTTTTTTTTAAATTACCGATTCTGAAAGTATCATTAAAGTGCCAATCTGTCTCTGTCAAAGTTATGTCTCAAGTTTCATGCTGATCCTTTCCTTGTTCTATACTACACCGGATTAAAAGGATGGTAACTTTTAAAATGGAAATGGAAAGCTATCCAAGGCGAAAAAGTTCCCACATACTTAAAAGGAAAGCAAAATTTGATTCTAGTCGTCATGATAGTACTGGCACTTAGACTTACATGCCGCTGATATCAGGGGTGGGATCAGAGGTGGGTTCCTACCAGTTTGCACCAGTTCGGTAGAACCAGTTCGTCAAATCTATTGAACCGGTTAGAAGAGGTTCCACCAGTGGACCCGGAAAGCAGGCCACACCTACAGAAGAGGTTCCAAAAATTTTTGAAACCCAGCACTGACACACACACACACACACACACGCGCACGCACACGCACAGACTCACACAGAGAGAGAAAGAAAAAGAGAAAGAAAGGAAGAAATAAATAAAGAAAAAAAGAAAAAAAGAAAGAAAAAGTGAGAGAGAGATGAAAGAAAAAAAGGAAAAAGAGACAGAGAGACAAAAGGAAGGAAAGAGAGAGAGAGAGAGAGAGAGAGAGAAAGAAAAAACAACACATGGCCGTCAAGCCACTCCCACAAAGGAGGCCACACCCACAGAGTAGGTTCAAAAATTTTTTGAAACCCACCACTGGTTGGGATTGAAAAGTTTTAGCAACCAGTTTTCTACCCAGTTGCTGGGTGGGCATGGCCATGGGGTGTGTGGCCTACTCAAGTCTCCTGCAACAGGGCAGGGGCGGTGAATTTTCCCCCTTCTCAGGCTCTGGAAGCCCTCTGGAGGCTAGAAACAGGCCTGTTTCCAGACTTCTGGAAAGCCCATTTTTCGCCCTTCCCTGGCTCCGGAGACTTTCCTTGAGCCTCTGGGAGGGCAAAAATGGTCCTCCCTGGGCTCTGGAGTCCCTCCATTTCAAGACTTCTGAAAGTCCTGGGAGACCCATTTTTTGCTGCACGCACATGTTCAGTGCAACTAAAATTACTCTGCGCATGTGTAGAAGCAAAAAAACACAAGAGAACTAGTTCAGGGCAGATCTGGGTCGCTGCCGGTTCCAACAACCCAGGCTGCCAAGCTGCTACCGGTTGGGCCGAACCGGGCTGAACCAGGCTGAACCGGGCTGAACCGGGCCGAACCGGTAGGAACCCACCACTGCTGCTTCTATTTCTGGTTTTTTTTTAAAAAAAAAGAGAGATGGGGGGAGGAAATAATAGATTTGCTACTAGAGACGATTTAAAGGCAAAATCGTTTCGGCTTAACCGAGATACCGTAAAGCACCACAACATTTTTTTTATAGGACCGGAGAGTTGACGTTTGTTTTAATTACAGCTCACCAATGGAATTTTTAAGCCACCTTTTGCGGCCTTCTAAGTGAAAGCAGAAGATAACAAGTAAGTTGCGGGATTGCATGGCAAAGGAATTTAATTAGTTTAACCTCATTAATAGGCAATTTGATCGGATATAGTTGATTGAGCGGGACCACTGGTGGGGACCTGGCCTGAGCAGACCATTATTCATGACTTAATGAGACGATGGCGGCGAGGTTTGTGTTTTGTTTTGCTTTTAATGATTCCCACCCCATTTGCGAGAGATAAATTGATCAATCTTTTTGATTAGGCCAGCTAAATAAAACTTCAGAGACTTTCTGAGTTTTAACTATTTATTTAAAGACTGCATATGGACGCCTACTTCCTAACAGGGATTTGCTGTGGCCCGCCAGCGGCCAGTGGAGCTGGCAGCAGAGTCGGACAGTGAGGAGGTTGGGGAGGAATATGGGCCAGCCGTGGGGGTTGAAGAAAGGTCAGATGAGGGCTCTGCGTCGGAGGCAGAGAGGGAGTTAGACAGCAGCATATATATGTTTTCGTAGATTTTCACGGGTTTAGGTATGCTGGTCCTGTTGTATTTGGGTCTTTTCCTGTGTAAGATTGAGATTGTCTTGCCAACGTTTCGGCAAGGTCTCACTCGCCATCTTCAGGCTGCGTTTTGGGCTGAAAGTGTGGTGGGAGCTGCCTTCTTTCTATAAATCTTGGTGGGGGGGTGTGGAGTGCTGGTGTTGTTTCAGTAAGTGGATCGATTGGATGTGTGGCTGTATCATGATTGGTAGATTGGTGCTGATTGGTGCTGGCTGTGTATCCGTTGTTGTTTCGTGTTGTAACGGCCTTGGTGATGGGTGGGGCTCATTTGTTGAGTAGGGCTGGTTTCCAGATGTCTGGTAGGTGGGAGGTATCGTCATGTTTATTCAGGTTGTGGGGGATTTCTCTATGTAGCTTCCATAATTATTCTCTTGTTGAAGTGTTCAGCTTTGGAGATTAACCTAGTTCCTTCAAATCTTCAATCTCCAAAACTGAACACTTCAACAAGAGAATATAACTATAAATAATATAACTATAAATAATATAACTATAAATAATATAACTATAAATAATATAACTATAAATAATATAACTATAAATAATATAACTATAAATAATATAAATATAAATAATATAAATATAAATAATATAACTATAAATAATATAAATATAAATAATATAAATATAAATAATATAAATATAAATAATATAAATATAAATAATATAAATATAAATAAACTTGGTACATAGATGACACTCTCTGGAAAAAAAACCTTGGGGGTAACACACCCCTAACACCCCTCGGGGTGTATGTTCTGTTAAGCCTAAAAATGGCTTCTGCTGTACTGCCTTAAAATGGCTTCTACTGTTCAGCGCTGTGGAGTTGCCATCGTAACGGCTTTACAGTACTTCACCAGGGGGCCACTAGAATAGAAATTGAGAGCAAAGCTCACTCCCTACTAACATTGATGATGTTACCTAGTTTGGTAATGAAACATCTGCAAGAAAATAGAACACCAAGGACGCCCCCAGTCCTCCTCCTCTTCTTCCTCCTCCACCTTCTTTCTGAAAATCTCACTCCTTTATAGTACTGATGGTGTTACCTAGTTTGGTAATGAAACGTCTGCAAGAAAACAATGAAACTCAGAGAGGGTACCACTCAATTTCCATGTTTTTGCCTGCCCAAAATCCCTTTGGATATGTCCAGGTAGTTATCGGAAGTTAAGCAATTCTAAAAAGCAATTCCGCTCCTATGGCTTTAAATTAGCACCTGTTTTGGGGGAGGAAAATCCAGTATTCTCCATGTATTTCTTTTATTACAAAGGCTACGAAAATAAAGGGAAAAAATAAACGTTCCTTAACGAAGTTGTAAAATCCTGAAAGTGTCGATGTTTGATCACATAAATATGTCAACATCCCACATTAATTTCATTTTAGTCCCCCTCCTCTTTATTTTTTTTAATTGTTCGTTGGTTTGAAAACCTTTGATCTTATTAGCAGTTTAGACTTATATACCGCTTCATAGGGCTTTCAGCCCTCTCTAAGTGGTTTACAGAGTCAGCATATCGCCCCCACAGTCTGGGTCCTCATTTTACCCACCTCAGAAGGATGGAAGGCTGAGTCAACCCTGAGCCGGTGAGATTTGAACCGCCGAACTTCAGATAACAGTCAGCTGAAGTGGCTGCAGTACAGCACTCTAACCACTGCGCCACCTCGGCTCTTAATCTTATTAGTCTCCCTGGAAGTGCAGGAAGGACATTACAGCTCTTTCAAACTATAATTCCACTCATTTTTTTTTTTTAAAGAAAACCCCTGGAATTATGCACACATTGCACCGTTTGGAAGAGACTTCTACACAATGTCTGTCATTGTCAAAATAAACAATTGCTTTCGGGTGGGGTAGAAAAAACATGAAAACAAGCAATCAGCAACTTGAAAAGCTGGTACGAGTTGAAATCGAGTGTTGCCCATCCCTTGAAGTAATAATCAGATACGCAGACACCGAGAACAGAATGTTCCCTAATTATTTTATTTTATGAACTCCATATGCAGCACATTTGAGGTAGCCAAATTGCTAGGAAGGAACACAACATCACTTTGTTTTGATGCTGTTGAGTTCCATGGTGTTCCTCAAACTAGTACAGTTCCCAATCTCTCTCTCTCTTTCTCTCTCTCCTCCCTCTCCCTCTCTCCCTCCCTGTATACGAAGCTGCATACAGACAGGAGGTTGAACAACGAGGCTTGTGGTGCGAGCAGAAAAATCTTGAACTAAACACACTCCAAGCCGTAGAAATGGTGGTAGTTTTATGAGAAATCCTCCTGTACCAACACCTCTTACAATACTAGATAACCCATTATCCACAGTAGAGACCTTTCAAGTTTCTTTTATGTCTCAAGACTTAGAATGGACATCTAACATCTGCAGTGCGCTCTACATGGGGCAGCCTTTGAAGAGTATTCGGAGACTTCAACTCGTCCAGAATGCAGCCGCGCGAGTGATTGTGGGTGCACCTCGATACACCCACGTTACACCTATCCTCCGCGAGCTGCACTGGCTACCGATCGGTCTCCGGATACGCTTAAAAGTGCTAGTCGTAACTTATAAAGCCCTTCATGGTATTGGACCTGGGTACTTGAGAGACCGCCTGCTGCCAATTACCTCCCAAAGACCCATCAGATCTCACAGGGTTGGCCTCCTCTGGATTCCGTCCACCAGCCAATGCCATCTGGCTACTACCCGGGGGAGGGCCTTCTCTGTGGCAGCTCCGGCCCTTTGGAATGAACTCCCCGCGGAGATCCGGACCCTCACCTCTCTCCAGGCCTTCCGGAAAGCCGTCAAAACCTGGCTATGCCGGCAGGCCTGGGGTTGATGAGTTCCCCTCCCCCCTCGACTGGTATGGCTGTGTGATTTTCATGTATTTTAATTATGTGTACTGTTGTTTATGTTCCCTCTCCCCTTTGAGTTGTTCGCCGCCCTGAGTCCCTCCTGGACAAGGGCGGCATACAAATAAACCAAAACTAAACTAAACTAAACATCAAAAATGTCACCAAACACTGTTTAATGTTTTTTCCGCGCCAACTCAGGAAGCTCAGACTACCCAAGGAGCTGCTGATTCTGTACTGCAGAGTAATTATTTTGTCATCTGCACCTCCATAACTGTCCGGTTTGGTTCTGCAACCCAACAAGACAGAGACAGACTTCGGAGGATAATTAGAACTGCAGAAAAAATGGCTACCAACCTGCCTTCTATTGAGGATCTGTGTACTGTGAAAATATCTACAGATCTCTCACATCCTGGACATAAATACCTTCAAAACCACGCTATAGAGGCCCTGCACACCAGAAGAACTAGACACAAGGACAGTTTTTCCCCTGAATGCCATCACTCTGCTAACCAACTAATTCCCACAACACTGTCAAATTATCTATTAAGACTGTATTACTATTATTCTTCTCATCCTTCCTATTACCTATCTCCTCCCATTTATGACTGTAACCTTGTTGCTTGTATCTTTATGATTTATATCATTTAATTTAGTTTCCTAGTATGATTTGATTGATTATTTAGTATCCTATGACTATCACTAAGTGTTCTAGCTTATGATTCTTGATGAATGTATTTCTTTCATGTAAATTGAGAGCATCTGCACCAAAGACAAATTCCTTGTGTGTCCAATCACATTTGGCCAATAAAGAATTCTATGCTATGCTATGCTATGCTATGCGATGCGATGCGATGCGATGCGATGCAATGCAATGCAATGCAATGCAATGCAATGCTATGCTATTAAATGGTTGTTACATTGGGTCCCATGATGACTTGCTTAATGTCCACATCACCTAGTGACCAAAATTCTGAACCCAATTGCAGACTGTTATTATAGCTTTATTCCCTTGATGCTACTGATAAGGAGTGAAGATTGAATAATTTGCCTATCGAGCCCATTTATGTATATATTCCGACCCAAAATTTTAGATAGCTGTACTGTTACTTCTACAATTTCCCCCTCTCTATGACTCTTGAAGTGGAACTAATCTTCCTTCCAATTATCCAGACTGCTCCCAAAGGCAGTTATGAACTTCTTATTAAGTGCTCAGAACTGTGAAGTCTCCAGGAAGAATGGACAAATTTTGTGCTGTAGCAGTAGCACAGAGACAATAACTTCTGCATCCAAAGGTAACTTCAATAGGCTTAGTCTCTGTCGCAAATAGGAATGTTGGCTGGATATTTTATACCAGAACTCTGTGGTTTTTTCCCCCTTCCTCCTACAATTGTACAAAAAACTGATTTTTTTTTAATATGATGTAGGGAAAGGTCTGTTAACTTTTCCTGGGGAAAAGTTAAAAGAGAAAGCAGCCTGGAATACTTACATACTCGCAAACTAATTTCAAATCCTCTTGATTGCCATCAACCCTTGTTTAACCAGAAGCTAACCATTCGTTGAGAAGATTCCTGCCCGTAGGCTTTCAGCAATGAAGCAGTAATTTTGAGAGGGATCTTGAAGCCTTTAGTGGACAACCAGCTACATATGAGCCAGCAGTGTGTGGCAGCAGCCAAAAAAGCCGACGCAATCCTAAATTGCATTAACAAAGGGATACAATCAAGATCAAGTGAGGTACTAATACCACTCTATAAAGCCTTAGTAAGATCACACCTAGAATACTGCATCCAGTTTTGGTCACCACACTGTAAAAAAAGAGGTTGGGACTCTAGAAAAAGTGCAGAGAAGAGCAACCAGGATGATGAGGGGACTGGAGGCTAAAACATATGATGAACGGTTGCAGGAACTGGGCATGGCTAGTCTAGTGAAGAGAAGGACCAGCGGAGACATGATAGCAGTGTTCCAATATTTGAGGTGCTGCCACAGAGAGGAGGGAGGTCAACCTGTTTTGCAAAGTATCTGAAGGCCAGACAAGGAATAATGGATGGAAACTGACCAAGGAGAGATTCAACCTAGAAATAAGGAGAAGTGTTCTGACAGTCAACCAATGGAACAGAAGTTGCCTTCGGAAGTTGTGGGAACTTCATCATTGGAGGCTTTCAAGAAGAGACTGGACTGCCCGTTGTCACAAATTGTGTAGGGTCTCCTGCTTGGGCAGGGGGTTGGACTAGATGATCTACAAGGTCCCTTCCAACTCTGTTAATCTGTTAATTGGACGTTCGTGTGTGGATCTGGAATTTTAGGCCTGACACACCTACGGGACAATGTTTTGAAGCGTAACAATGATTTCAGACAGGGGTGAAATCAACTTACCTTCTCTACCAGTTCGCAAATATGAGTATATGCGCAGAGCATCGAAAACAGGACGTCCGAGCGGGTGGGTGGAGCCTCCCACTACCACTGCTAACAGTTCACCGGAACCAGATAGAACTGGCTGAATAGCACCATTGATTTCAGATTACCAGCAAAACTCCTGGACTTGGTTATTAGCAATCCATGTTTCTTTCAAAAACACTGATTTCTCTTTGGTTAAAAAATATCACAGCAGTAAATAGCAAACAACGCAATGGCTTTTCTCTAGCTGCCTCAAGGCTTCTAACTTTGTAACGATAAGTTATAAGCATTGCTGGAAAAGAACCTACCATGTTTAGTATTCCAGAACAATATTTATCCAATATTTTAGACTCTGCTATTATATACTGTGGGATGTTCTGATTCTCAGTCGTGTTGTTTCGGTTTGAAATGAAAAGAGCAGGTTAAATATTATGACTATTTTCACCTCCCCACCAAGTAAGCATTTATCAGATAATAAAACAAGCCCAGAATTACATGAATGCGGGATTTTCCCACCCTGCCATTTTCACTTAAATGGGAGGGTATGCAAATTGAATGAATAACTAAAACAATGGGTCTCTTCCGAAGGTTTTCGCCGCCTTCTTGCATTCTCTGTTCTGTTTTCTGCGTAAATACAGAAAGGGGTGACGGCTTGCAGTCTGTTTTAAATCGCTCAAATAAATCTATTAAATTAAATTTGATGGCGAATTCAAAACAATTCTGCATCCCTCTGCCAAATAGCGAAAACCAGATGATGATTTCAAAAGAAAGCAATGGAAACAAAAGTGAGACATTCTGTCTCTATTACAAGGACATTTCTGACTGCAACGTTGAATAGATTTTTCTATTTATTTCATATTTTAAAATTTGATTTCTGTTGTTGGTTTAAACGCTGGAGGACTCTCCAGTTTTAGTACCACTGACTCATCAATGAGATTCAATGAGATTTTATATATATGACCTGATCATCATCAGGAGGTCATCACATAGCCCATTACCCAGGTCATTACAACACAAAAGAACAATAGGCACATAGCCAGTACCTCAGCCACACAGGAGGTTACAAAACAGCTGACTACTCTGCAAACATCAACCCCATCAACTAATCAAGATGTTACAACACAGCCAACTAATCTGCTTGCAGCAACAGAGCCAGCACTCCACACACTCCCACCAGTATTTATAGAGAGACGGCAGCTCCGATCACGCTTTGCTCGCACAGGCATGAGGCCGAAGACACCAGCCTGAAGATGACGAGTGGGACCTCATCGAAACGTCACCAAGATACTCTCAATCTTACATGGGAAAAGACCTGAATACACCAAAACCTCACTCATCAATGAGATTCAATGATATTATTATATATATATAAGGCTAGTACCACTCACTCATCACAAAATCTCCAGAACCGTAAAGCCTAAAAACTTGAAATTTGGCACGTATGTTCCTCTTGGCTTCTAGGTGCTCACTAAGAAAAGATTTTTCAAAATGAGCATAAGATCATTAGCATTTCTTATACAGTAATTAACATGCTCTGATGCTAAGGAGTTCTACTCCCCCTCCCCACCTGAAAAGAACTCTGTTCCAACTGCCAGTTGGAACCCATCATCGTTACCTTAGTTCAAACTGGCAGATGTTCCACTCCTTCACTCAGGAGCGGTCTGAGGCTCCTTACAGTACTAAACATTGGTACCTCACCAAAATGTCTACACCATCCATTCCGGATTCAAGGCGATGGGAACAATATTCCCTTATGTGTTTCAATCACCGACCACCACTGAGCCAACCGATTGTGAAACAATTTTTTTCCTGCATAACCTGATCACATAGTTTCATCATGAAGCACCGGTATCCAGCTACTGGTATATTATAATAACATGAAGACATTCTTCCCCTCAGCACCTAGAAAAGCAAACCAATAAGATGACAGTTTTCATTTGTAAAGTATGTGTTTCAACTCCTTCCCCAAACAATATCTTAAGTCAATATCATTTCTTCTTTATTCTCGCTTGATTAGTCATACAAGTGAACCTAGGTAATTACAGCTCAAGAAATGAAGATAACATAAGTAATCAGTAATACGTTAGCCAAATCTCTTGGTAATCAGAAAAACACAACTAGTTTACTCATAGAGATGAGTACACAGAGGAAATGATAATACATGGAAGTCAATAATATCTAGAGAATTAATAAGTGGAAATTTTGACTTGCTCCAACACGAATAGAGAAAAATTCCATTGGGGTATATGATTGTAAAGTTTTTTGTTTAATGGTTCGTTAGCTTCAAAATATTTTTCAATACAATTATTATTATTTATCTTATTTTTGTTATATTAATCCTGTTTACCAATCAATGACTGGAGCATTGTAGTAAAAGGAATATGGAACAAACAAATACATAAATAAACTAGCTGGATACTCATGCTTTGCTACGAAGGTATGTGATTGGGCTTGATACTTAAAGCTTGAAAATTAATATAGAATGTGTAGCATCAGAGCATGTTAATATAAAGCAACTGGCAGTTGGAACAGAGTTTTTTTCATGTGGGGAGGGGGAGTAGTATGTCTAAACTCCCAGCCGGATGAGTCACACAATGACCACACTACGCCTGATCTAGCGAAGGGGTAGCATCAGAGCATGTTAATATAAGGCAACTAGCAGTTGGAACAGAGTTTCTTTTCCCTCAAAAAGAGGCTGAAAAGCTGGGTGAGTCTTATACACTGAATACAGCATTTTTTTTGCCTCCTGAAACCCCACACCCTTCACCAAAATGGCTGTGCATAGCCTTTAGGAGGCTTTCAGGGAGTTCCTGGGGGTTGGGGAGGGCAGAAATGAGCACAAAATGGGCCGTTTTTTTGCTCAATTTTGCCCACCCAACCCCCCAGGAGCACCCTATAAGCTTCCCAATGCTCTTTTTTTTGACAAAAATGGGTCCATTTTTGCAAAAAACGGGCCATTTTTTGCTTATTCCCCCCCTCCCCTGGAACTCTCTACAAGCCTCCTAAGGGCTATTCATGCTCCTTTTTTGAAAAAAAAATGGGCCTGTTTTTGCAAAAAAAAATTGACCATTTTTGGGAGGTTTTTTTTAAAGATGTCTCTGTGGTCATGTGGTCAGCATGACTAAATGCGGAACGCTGTTACCTTCCCACCAAAGGTGGTTCCTATTTTTCTACTTGCATTTTTACATGCTTTCAAACTGTTAAGTTGGCAGAAGCTAGGACAATTAACAGGAGCTCACTCCGTTACACGGAGCTAGGGATTCGAACCGCTGAACTGCCGACTTTCTGATCGACAAGCACAGCGTCTTAGCCACTGAGCCATCATGTCTCCCAACCAAACTACGTTGAGGTAAGAAAAGATGGACATTTTCCAGCCATAAATGGCTTAATTGCCATCACTCTTAGATTTTTTCAAGTTTTTTTCTTCTTCAAATATATCAAATCTATATGTCAACTGTGTGGCACCTGGGTGTTATACATTTTAATACAAATTAAACTAATAAAGGTGATCATAATTATTACATTCAATTAACTTATATCTTTCTAATAATGATACCCCTTTTATATTAGGTTGCAATGTGTCATTTTTCTATTATTCCATGTTTGCTGTTGTTATTACTTTTATTTTATTATATAAAGATCTTTTCAATTCCTCATGCAAACTTAGTGTAAAGTCACAGTTAGCAAAGGAACAATTCAGTAGAAACATGTTTTTAGTTGTGAAATTGTGTCTGACTCATCGCGACCCCCCTGGACATCGTTCCTCCAGGCCTTCCTGTCCTCTACCATCCTCTGGAGTCCATTTAAGCTCACGCCGACTGCTTCGGTGACTCCATCCAGCCATCTCCTTCTCTGTCGTCCCCTTCTTCTTCTTTTGCCTTCCATCGTTCCCAGCATGAGGCTCTTCTCCAGGGAGTCCTTCTTCCTTCTCATTAGGTGGCCAAAGTCTTTGAGTTTCCTCTTCAGGATGTGGCCTTCTAAAGAGCAGTCAGGGTTGATCTCCTCTAGGACTGACCGGTTGGATGGCCTTGCAGTCCAAGGGACTCGCAGGAGTCTTCTCCAGCACCAGAGTTCAAAAGCATCACTCTTAGATTTTTTCAATTCTTCATGCAAACTTAGACTAAAGTTACAGCACCTTCCATCAAGGAACGAGGCCAATGAAATTTGATGTGATAAGGGGCTATTGGAAGCACTGTCCAACTTTAGGAACTGAACATTTGATTTGGACCCTGAAGCTCTAAGTGGAGCAAGTCCTTGAAGTTTAAAATGATGAATTTTGGAAAAAACAGACAGGGGTCATTGAACTTTTCCAAACTGCCAGGTTATGAAGGCTGATTGAAGTAATGGGAATAACACCAGAAGCATTCATTTCCTTTATAAAGGCGTTTTCCCTCCTCAGAATACAGATGAGCAATCAAAGAGATGTATTAAAGTTCTTGGAATCTAATCCCCCACATAGAAGAGAATAAATCTGATCTCCTCTACCATTGCAGCGTTCTTGATAGCTCTGGAGAGAGCATGATCCTGGCAGCTTTTTTTTTTTTAATTAGATGAGTCTTTAACTTGGCAGCTAGTGAGAAAAAATTGAGAACTGTTTTCCTGAGAAAAATATGTTTTGTTGTTAAGAACGTTGTATCTATTTTTGTGGTGGGAAGGAGATAACGGTCTTCTCATTTGGTAGAGTCTGGTTTTAACACACTATATAGGTAGCCCTCAACCTGGGATGGTTTCGCCTTAATGACCGCAATTGGGAAATCCAGGGTTGTGGTCATTGAGTGAAGCAATCACATAGCATCTCACTTTTTTAAAGTTTTTTTAAATTTATTTTCAATTTTAAAAATATAAACATTCCATCTTTCCATAAGCAGTGTGTCATCTGAATACAGATATTTCTGTGCAACATTCTTCCATAAGTTATAATACATTGAATATTTAAAACATTGTAAAGCTCTACATTTCCTACTTAACATATCTTCTAATAAAAACACAAACACATAGTTATTCTCATAATACTAGTACTAACAATTGTCATTTTATTCTTACCTCTATCTTGATATATTTTCTCCTCCTCCTCCTCCTCCTCCTCCTCCTCCTCCTCCTCCTCCTCCTCCCTCCTCCTCCTCCTCATCTTCTTCTCTTTCTTCTCCTTCTCCTCCTCCTTTTTCTTTTTCTCCTCCTCCTCCTCTTCTTCTTCCTCCTCCTCTTCTTCTCCTCCTCCTCCTCTTCTTCTTCTTCTCCTCCCTCCTCTCCCTCCCCTCCTTCTTCTTCTCCTCCTACCCCCTCCTCCTCTCCCTCCCCCTCCAAGGTGGCGCAGTGGTTAAATGCAGCACTGCAGGCTACTGCTAGATCAGCAGGTCAGCGGTTCAAATCTCACCGGCTCAGGGTTGACTCAGCCTTCCATCCTTCCGAGGCGGGTAAAATGAGGACCCAGATTGTTGGGGGCAATATGCTGACTCTCTGTAAACCGCTTAGAGAGGCCTGAAAGGCCTATGAAGCGGTATATAAGTCTACTGCTATTGCTATTGCTATTGCTTCTCCTCTTGCATTTCCTCCTCCTCCTCCTCCTCTTCTTCTTCTTCTCCTCCTTCTCCTCCTCCTCCTCCTCTTCTTCTTCCTCTCCTCCTCCTCCTCCTCCTCCTATTTCCAATTTCCTTTTTTATTCTCTAACCATTGATAAAACACTCCCCATATCATATGATAATCAGTTTGTTCTTTCTCCTTAGAACATAGCATCTCACTTAATGACCTCTTCATTCCACAACTGACTCACAACTGGGGTCCCAATTGGGGTAATAAGTTGAGATTCCCCCCCTCCCTAGATGTACATGGTTGTGTATGCGTGTGTGTTAGTTTTTAGCTTTTCTCCTCTTGGTGAATAAGCAGGGAGACATTTGCAACTGAAAGGGTAGGTCATTGATAGCAGATAAGTACACAATGTCACTTATTATTTATTTGTCTGTCTGTCTGTCTGTCTGTCTGTCTGTCTGTCTGACTATCATCTATCTATCTATCTATCTATCTATCTATCTATCTATCTATCTATCTATCTATCTATCTATCATCTATCTATCATCTATCTATCTATCTATCTATCTATCTATCTATCTATCATCTATCTATCATCTATCTATCTATCTATCTATCTATCTATCATCTATCTATCATCTATCTATCTATCTATCTATCTATCTATCTATCTATCTATCTATCTATCTATCTATCTATCTATCTATCTATCTATCTATCTATCTATCTATTGAATTTATAGGCTGCCCAATCCCGTCATGACACAGGTACAAAAGAGACAAAGTCCCTAAAGGGCTTTTTCAAGAGGCAACTGGACTTTCTTGTTTTGAAGACATTTCGTTTTTCATCCAAGAAGCTTCTTCAGCTCTGACTGGATGGTGGGGAATGGAAGGATTTATATTCCTTACAGACAGCTGGTCATTTGCATCCTTTTACAGAGTCCTTGAGGCCACTTGGAGGTTTATCTGTATCCTCAGAGTCACCTGAGTGGTGCAAATGGTTCCTGTAGTCTGCAATTTCCCCCCCTCTGGAAATCCATTCCTCCTCCCACCCCATTCCAAGGGCGTCCATTCCAAATTGTATAGCTAAAAGTCCGTAGAGGTTCTCCGTCATCCAGGTCATGGTTGTCCCAAAGGTGATTTTTCAGGAGGCAACTGGACGTTCTCCTTTTTTCTTTGAAGACATTTCATTTCTCATCCAAGTGCTTCAACGACTCTCTATAAAAAAGACAAATGACCAACTATCTGCAAGGAAGATAAATCCTTCCATTCCCCACCATCCAATCATAGCTCAAAAAAAGCTTCTCGGATGAGAAGCGAAATGTCTTCAAAAGAAAAAAAAACTAGAAAGTCCAGCTGCCTCCTGAAAAAAGCACCTTTGGGACAACCATGACCTGGATGACTGAGAATCTCTACAGATGAAAAGGGGCAGTGGTGGGTTTCAAAAAAAATTCGAACCTACTCTGTGAGTGTGGCCTCCTTTGTGGGTGTGGCTTGCTGGCCATGTGACCTGGTGGGAGTGGCTTGCCGGCCATGTGTTCTCTCTCTCTCTCTCTCTCTCTCTCTCTCTCTCTCTCTCTCTCTCTCCTTTCTTTTGTCTCTCTGTCCCTTTTTCCTTTTTTTCTTTCATCTCTCTCTCTCACTTTTTCTTTCTTTTTTAATTTTTTTATTTCTTTCTTCCTTTCTTTTTCTTTCTCTTTCTCTGTGTGAGTCTGTGTGTGTGTGTGTGTGTGTGTGTGTGTGTGTGTGTGTGTGTGTGTCAGTGGTGGGTTTCAAAAAAATTTGGAACCTCTTCTGTAGGTGCGGCCTGCTTTCTGGTGGAACCTCTTCTAACCGGTTCGGTAGATTTGACGAACCGGTTCCACTGAACTGGTGCAAACTGGTAGGAACCCACCTCTGAAAAGGGGCAAAGTTTGTGAGACACCTGTGCGATGCTGCCTTCATCACTTGCCCTCATTGTGTGTATCTCCAATTGATAGTCTAACTATCAGCCCTCTCTAAGTGGTTTACAGAGTCAGCCTCTGGCTCCCAACAATCCAGGTCCTCATTTTGCCCACTTCGGAAGGGTGGAAGGCTGAGTCAACTTTGAGCCAGGTGAGATTCGATCTGCAAAAATTGCAGGCAGCTGGCAATCAGCAGAAGTAGCCTGCAGTGCTGCTCTCTAACCGCCAAGGCTCATATCTTTGAATTACGCTATCCACTGCAACGTCCTCTTGACTTTGCTGTTTGGGCCTGATAGAAAATGATGCCTAAAACTTCTGTTGGGCATAAATTGCCTCGCCGTGGCATTGATGGAGGAGACTGATTTCTCTGGGGCTTCCACTATGTAACACAGGATCATGCAAATCAATTCGGGGCATAGCTGAGAAGCACAGTTTTACACAAAGTTACTCTAGAATTTCCATAAGTTTGCCGCTCTTCCTTAGTCTGTCACAGTTAGAGGAACTTCAATTTCTCAAAAGGGCTTTTTCCCCCCTCCCCTATTCAGAGAAAAAAGACTTGTTTTCCATTGTAATTCTCAGTGTGATTTCGAATTTCGTTGGTTCTGTTTTTTCGAGCTGCTTTCATTGATGCAAAGCGGAAAGCTGTGCTTATTTCATTGTTCCTTGCTTGCCATCCCTTCATTGTTCTGCAGACTTGATTGCTGACTGACGCTTCTGATTCTGAGACAAACAAACAAACAAATTACCATATTTTTCGGAATATAAGACGCACCTTTCCCCCCTAAAAGAGGGTGAAAATTTGGGTGTGTCTTATACACTTGAGAGACCACCTGCTGACAATTACCTCCCAAAGACCTATTAGATCCCACAGATTAGGCCTCCTCCAAATTCCATCCGCCGGCCAATGTTGATTGGCGACCACCTGGAGGAGGGCCTTCTCTGTGGCTGCTCCGGCCCTCTGGAACGAGCTCCCCGTGGAGATCCGGACCCTCACCACCCTTCAGGCTTTCCGCAAAGCCGTTAAAACCTGGCTGTTCCGACAGGCCTGGGGCTGATGAGTTCCCATCCCCGCTCGAATTGTGTGGCTGTTGATTGCTTTTAAATTGTCTTTGTATTTTGTTCGCTTGTCCTTGTTTTTTTGTTGTATTATCCCCTCCCCGTGGTTTGTTAGCCGCCCTGAGTCTCTCCGGGAATAGGGCGGCATAAAAGTGAAATAAACCTAAACCTATAACCTATACACTGAATGTAGCCCCCCACCCCCCATCCTTTGGCTTCTGCTTCCCAGCAATTTACCTCTTTGCAGCAAATGGGGCTTGCAGAGGCTTCAATAAGCTATAGCAATCCCTGCAGCCTGTAACAGCTGATGAAGGGGAGAAATTGAAAGTGAAACTTGCTGTTTGCTCCTCTTGGCAAAATGCCGGGAGGCAGATTTTTCTTTGTGCTAATTAGACTGTTTGCTGCAAGGAGGTAAGTCAACTACTATAAATGCCTATGGAATGTTCAAATTATTGCACTTATTTTTTAAAGACTGCTTTATTATTATTCCAGACAACTTAATAAAATGAAGAAGCTTTTTGAAATAAATGCTTGATCTGAAGAGGCCCAGTGCTATTGTCTCTTCTTTTAAATAGCAGAGAATAATATACACTTCCAGAAAGTGACATCAATTTTAACAGCGTCTGTACAAGTATAGTCTGAAATGTAAAACTACAAACAGTGCATGTTGTCTGTACTATTCGCTGTTTGTTGCAAGGAGGCAAATTGCTGGGAGGCAGAAGCAGATATTTTTTTCCTTGTGCTAATCAGGCTGTTTGCTGTTTGCTGCAAGGAGGTAAGTCAATAACTATAAATGCCTATAGAATGTTCAAATTATTAGACTTATTTTCGAAAGACTGCTTTATTATTATTCTAGACAACTTAACAAAATGAAGAAGCTTTTTAAAATACTGCAAATGCTTGATCTGAAGAGGCCCAGTGCTATTGTTTTAAAAAGTGCTATTCTTTTAAATAGCAGAGAATAACTATACTTCCAGAAAGCACATCAATTTTAACAGCATCTGTACAAGTATAGTCTGAAATATAACACTACGAACAGTGTATATTGTCTGCGCTGTTTCTTGCAAGGAGGCAAATTGCTGGGAGTCAGATATTTTTCCTTTGTTTTCCTCTCCAAAATCTAGGTGCGTCTTATACTTCGGAGCATCTTATACTCCGAAAAATATGGTAACTAACTAACTGTTGGAAAAAAAAATGTCCTTCTGGGTTCAGTTCCAAGTGGGGAAAAAGACACTGGAAACATGGTGGCTGCTTGGAAAGATGGTTTTAATGGTGGACAGGACCACATGGTTTGAGGTCCTGGAGCGAAAAAAGCATCACATGCTGTTTGAAGTTAAAACTCACCCATCTCCTAGAAAAATGAAATATTTTAGGATATACTAAAAAGGCAGACTGTTTCCCCTCAAAGAGAAGTAAAAACTGAGAGAAGCAAAAATTCAGCCCTCACCTTTGTCAACGGGCCATTAAGGCCTGAACCAGACCATTCTACATAACAAAGATCTACTTCATTTCATTACCCTCCATTGCCCCACCCACCAAGTTTCAACCAAATTTAGCTCACAGGCAACCTACAAAGTTAGCTCTGACCTCTGACAGTAACCAATCAGGATACTCTTCCTGTGCCCCAGGAAGTTCAAAGCCCAGAGAGAGCATAAAACCCAAGAACTCTCACCATCTCTGCCCTTTTCCACTCAGGAACTCAAGCCATGTGATCCTGCCCACCATTAAACCATCTTTCCAAACAGCCTCCATGTTTCCTTTTCCCACACTTGGAACTGAACCTAGATGGACATTTCTTTCAATAATGCCTTGAAGATTTTGAAGAAAAAGGGAAGAGATGCTAAGTGTGCCTGAGTTTCATGCCTTTTGAATTTGAGCTTGCATTCTGATTGGTTGTCAGACTCCCATGGGGTCATGCAGGGGCCACTCTGTAGGCTGTCCTGAGTCCCAAGCTTGGTTGAGCCTTGCTGGGTGATGATGTAAGGAAAGGGCTTTGGGCGATTCCTCTTATGACTCTGCCTGGAGGAAGTAGATCTTTCTTATGTAGAATAGACTGGCTCAGACCTTAATGGTCCGTTTACAAAGGTGGGGTGGGTGTAAGTTTCTGCCTTCTTTTTAGGAGGAAATATTCCGCCCTTTTAATATTTCCTAAAGTATTCCATTTTCTAGGAGAGGGGTGGGTTTGGACTCCCTACGCAAACAAACAAACAAACAAACTTGGGAAGATCGCCACCATTACAGTCCTCCCTTGCAATTAAAATGAGCTAGACGGGCCAGGGAGGATGCAGCTGGGAAAAGGATTATGCTGACAAAAAACTGTGTGCGTCCTCTGAATCATCACAATTTGTGCTTCCAAAAAGAAAAAGAAAAAACTCAGTAGAGAAAGCACTGCCTTTCCAACAAATGGAATGAGAACGGGCATTGTGGCGTTGGTGGTTTTGGCACAGGATTAATCTTAAAATAAAATAAAAATGAGGCAAGATGTTTTGTGTGCCAGGATACGGCTGGTGATACCTCGGTCTGCAGTAGCTACTGCGCTGGATTTATGTCTCCGGAAGAGCACCGAAGACAGATTGATCCGCGCGCTGACAGCGCCGGCACAGAGTTGAATGTTGGAGTGCCAGACACAAACAGGACAAGTCCTTCTTCTGCAGTGATTCAGTTCCTCCTCGTGACAGCTGAGCAGCACAGACCTGCAAGCTCCTGGCACCAAGACCCAATTAAAAAAGGAAGGACCGTGTCTGCTTTACAGGAAGAAAAGAAGAAAGGAAGACCTTGAATGTAAGCCATGGGGCAGCAAGGGGATGGAAATGTAAGGGAGCCAGGAACAAGTCTACAAGCAGCCAAACAATACGGCACACACACACAAAAAAGCCATCTCAAATCCAGAGATACTTCTTGACTAATCCCCACCACCCTTTCTTCTCTACGGCTTCTTACTCTGCTCAAGCACGTGAGATCTCGGGCAATGAATCTGACTTCAAGAGCTATTAGGATGGAGCAATATTGAGGCACTGGTGTAGGAGTGAGCAGGCTGAGCCTGAGGGTGGGGTTAAAGGTGTCAGCAGTTTGGAACCATTGCATTCCCACAAGAGACTCAAGTCCATTGACCCTTATCTAGTGCCAATTTGGCTTGACCGTTACTAGAGCAGATTCTTAGATGGAATAGGAATAGAATAAGGAATAAGGAATAGAATGGAATGGAGTGGAGTGGAGTGGAGTGGAGTGGAGTGGAATGGAATGGAATAGAATAGAATAGAATAGAATAGAATAATGGAGTGGAGTGGAATAGAATAGAATAATGGAGTGGAGTGGAATAGAATAGAATAGAATAGAATAATGGAGTGGGGTGGAATGGAGTGGAATGGAATAGAATGGAATGGAATGGAATAGAATAGAATAGAATAATGGAGTGGAGTGGAGTGGAGTAGAGTAGAGTAGAGTAGAATAGAATAGAATAGAATAGAATAGAATAATGGAGTGGAGTGGAATAGAATAGAATAGAATAGAATAATGGAGTGGCGTGGAATGGAGTGGAATGGAATGGAATAGAATGGAATGGAATGGAATAGAATAGAATAGAATAATGGAGTGGAGTGGAGTAGAGTAGAATAGAATGGAATAGAATAGAATAGAATAGAATAATGGAGTGGAGTGGAGTGGAATAGAATAGAATAGAATAACGGAGTGGGGTGGAATGGAATGGAATAGAATGGAATGGAATGGAATAGAATAGAATAGAATAATGGAGTGGAGTGGAGTAGAGTAGAGTAGAATAGAATGGAATAGAATAGAATAGAATAATGGAGTGGAGTAGAGTAGAGTAGAATAGAATAGAATAGAATAATGGAGTGGAGTAGAGTAGAATAAAATAGAATAGAATAATGGAGTGGAGTAGAGTAGAGTAGAGTAGAGTAGAATGGAATGGAATAGAATAGAATAGAATAGAATAATGGAGTGGGGTGGAATGGGTCAAACTCTGAGAAACTCCCTTGATTCTGTGCTGAAGATAAAGGTGGGAAATTATCAACATCCCCTGAAAGACTTTGGCAACTCGAGCAGACGTCTGTCCGACTCTTCACAGACTCTTTGTGAATCATTACAGGCTGTGAATGACCACAATTCACAACCGTTTAAACAAAAGAGGGTTTTTGGAACTAAGAGTATGAGTTGTGCTTTATCAGGAAGCCTAGGTCAGAACAAGCAACAATTCTATTTCAGGTAGTGTTTTCTCACACATCTTCAAATTATTAATGGAGAGGAGAAGCCTGGAAGATGTTTTTGACGTTTCAGAACCAAAGCCTGACTTTGTTGACAGAGGGATCAATGTTACGACAAACGGTTGTAGTGACAGTGAGTTTCCTACATGGAGTTTGCTGTTGTCTTAACGTCTAAGAGCTTATTACCAGCGACCAACAACTGTGTCTCCCATTGTGCCATTGATCTTTGCACAATGCTTCTGATGTTTCTACTGACTCCTGTTATTGCTTGTAGCATTATTGTAGTAAGACAACGCCTAGGATACCTCACCCAGTTTTGATCACCACACTATATAAAAGATGCGGAGACTCTAGAAAGAGTGCAGAGAAGAGCAACAAAGAGGATTAGAGGCAGTGGTGGGTTTCAAAAATTGTTGGAACCTACTCTGTGGGTGTGGCCTCCTTTGTGGGAGTGGCTTGCTGCCCATGTGACCGGATGGGAGTGGCTTGCTGCCCATGTGACTGGATATGAAATTATGAATTAGTACTTAGTTCGGTTCAAGTAGCTATTCAGAAATTCTGGCATTAAAGCATGCAAGTCTTAAAGCTGTCAAGTTACAAGATCCTTGCCAGTGGATCCACTCCACTCCACTCCACCCCACCCCACCCCACCCCACTCCACTCTACTCTATTCCTCACTCCATTATTCATTATTATTATTATACAGTGAAAACAATTAATCAGTGGAACAACTTGCCATCAGAAGTTGTGAATGCTCCAACACTGGAAGTTTTAAAGAAAATGTTGGATATCTATTTGTCTGTAATGGTTTAGGGTTTCCTGCTTAAGCAGGGGGTTGGGCTAGAAGACCTCCAAGGGCCCTTCCAACTCTGTGATTCTATTCTAAAATCTTCAGTACAGTTCTTCTATTTCTATACATTTCATCTCCTTTTAGCATTGGTTAAATGATTGGTGTCGGGAGCATATTTGAAACTTAAGCATTTGAGTGGCATTAACGAGGTTTATTACTGCCCCCCCCAAAAAAGCCTGACCCTTATAACAGCTTTATGTTTCTGCTAGTAGAAAGGTCGAAGTATAAAGATATGACTTATATATCTGTCATTGAATCCACATATTTCAATGCCATTTTTTATTGTGCTTTTTTCTTGGCTAAATATTGGTCAGGAGTCTCGGGAGTTTTCGTGCAGTTCAAAAGAAGAAGAAGAAGAAGATAATGGATAGCACTCATTTGAAATCACAATGCTTTCATTAAAAGCATTTCAGCACCAGATGGATCATAGCTATCGGTTTCCTTTCTATTCTTTTGTGGCGAATAGCTTGGGGAAACCACAATAGTGACAGAGAGTAATTTTCAAACAAGGTAAATGCACAGAAGCTTGGAAGGTTAGGGAACACAAATAGTTTTATTTTCTTTCTCATCCCTTTCTCTTCTCTCCATCCCCTTGTGAACGGAGTTTATATATTCTCTCTCTGGAACGTTTGCATTCTAGCAAAAACCATCCAGAAAATATTCACTTGGCTGTACTGAGTTTTTGGCTGGCTCTTTTAAAAGATTGAATGAGACTGGTCTCATTCAAGGCAATGATGAATCTGCCTACAGACAGGAGGTTGAACAACTAGGTTTGTGGTCTGACCAGAATAATCTTGAACTAAATACACTCAAAACTGTAGAAATGGTGGTAGATTTTATGAGAAACCCTCCTATGCTACCACCTCTTACAATATTAGACAACCCATTATCAACAGTAGAGACCGTCAACTTTCTAGGTTCTATCATATCTCAAGCAGAGATGTGCAGTCACTAGAGGCAAGGGAGGTGGGGCCTCACCAGTCTCCTCAGGGAAAGAAAAGGATTTTAAATAATTTTCTTAAAATAATTAAAGCCAGGGTAGTTGCTACCAGATTTCAAGTCACAGTGGCTTGGTGTCTGCTCTCAGTATTAACTAGGAGGAGGCCAGAGAATTAGTGGCCTCTTTTGATAAGGAATTTTCACCTTTTAAGAGTTAAGCAAGGGTTAACAAGCAAATAATTCCTTATACAAATGAGGCACGTATTCTCTCGCCTCCTGTAGAGGGCATTTTTAGAGGCTTTTTAGAGTTCTCTGGGAGCAACTAGCTCAGTCTGACAGAGCTCTGGCTTTTCAAGAGGAGAGGGCAGGGCAGGGCAGGGAGAAGCAGAGTTGAGATCATCTCTGAAACAGCTGGAAAAGGTGCGTGTGGCGAGGGGGGAGGAATTCAAAACGTTTGATCGGAAGGCAGCAGGGGAAGGGGGGGTATGGCAGAGGAGCTGCTTTCAAGCCTTTGGAAAATATATCCAATCCAACTTCTGTGTTTGTGTTTGAGAGTGAGTGAATGAGAGAGGGATTGAAGTTCTCTGCGTGCATGTGTCTGTTTGAGAGAGGGAGGAAGGAGGGGGAGGGAGAAGAAAAGGAATGGAAAAACTTATTTTGCAAAGGGGAAAAATGCTGTCATTTTAAATCAGAACTGAGCATGTCCTGGCTGTGGAATTCTGGGAGTTGAAGTCCACAAGTCTAAAAAGTGCCTCACCAGGGCTAAAGCTGACCGCTAAAGAGCCAAGGTGGCGCAGTGGTTAAATGCAGCACTGCAGGCTACTGCTAGATCAGCAGGTCAGCGGTTCATATCTCACCGGCTCAGGGTTGACTCAGCCTTCCATCCTTCCGAGGTGGGTAAAATGAGGACCCAGATTGTTGGGGGCAATATGCTGACTCTCTGTAAACCGCTTAGAGAGGCCTGAAAGGCCTATGAAGCGGTATATAAGTCTACTGCTATTGCTATTGCTATTGCGCACGTCACTGATCTCAAGACTTAAAATGGACACCTAACATCAAAAACGTCATCAAAAAAACACAACAAAGAATGTTCTTTCTGCACCAACTCAGGATGTTCAAATTGTCCAAAGAGCTGCTGATTCAGTTCTACAGAGGAATGATTGAGTCTGTCATCTGCACCTCCATAACTGTCTGGTTTGGTTCTGCAACTCAACAAGACAGAACACAAACTTCAGAGGATCATCAGAACTGCAGGGAAAAAAAACTGTCAGGCCTGCAATTATATTCCTTTTAGAATTTTGGCCTGCCACACTTTCTCTTTTTCATCATGCTGTTTCATTGGTATAGTTGACGGGAGGGAGGAATAGACAGGAGTAGGATTGTGGAATGTATTGTTTTCATTCTTGTCTAGAAGCCAAGGTCATCTTTTGTCTCTGCACTTTTACACCTGACCGGAAGCAGCTGGGTGGAGACGCCAGCGTGGAAGTAGAAGATTGGACCATATGATGGATTTGTGGGTGTGAGGACAAGATCATGAAACTTTTAGCTGGGTGGAATTCTGATGTAATTTCCAGAATTGGGATTAACACAGATGTGCCAAGATGTCTGCTTTATTAAATTGGAACTTTAAGGATCGTTTTGCCTTGGACTCTGATTTAATTCTACATGATACTTGGAACGCTGACAAAAAACAACAATTGCTACCAACCTTCCATGGAGGACCTGTATACTGTGAAAATATCCCTCACATCCTGGACATCAATTGTTTCAACTTCTACCCTCAAAATGATATTATAGGGCACGGCACACCAGAACAACTAAACACAAGGACCGTTTTCCCCCCATGCCATCACTCTGCTGAGCAACTAATTCCCACAACAGTGTCAAACTATTTACTAAGACTGTATTACTATTATTCTTCTCATCCTTCCTATTACCTATCTCTTCCCACTTATGTCTATAACCTTGTTGTTTGCATCTTTACAATTTATATTGTTTTATTTGTTTCCTGGGTCGATTTGATTGCTTATTCAGTAACCTTATGACTATCACTAAGTATTGTATCTTATGATTCTTGATGGATGTATTTTATTTTACTTTTCGTACACTGAGAGCTTATGCACCAAAGAGAAATTTCTTGTGGGTCCAACCACACTTGGCCAATAAAGAATTCTATTCTAATTCTAAATTCTAAAACGGAGTCTTCCCAAGATGTTCGATCGTAACGAATTGGCCACTGCCAAAAATCAAATACAATAACTCTCCAAATGAAATGTGAATGTTTAGTACCCTACAAATTGCCATGATGATTCCGAGGGATGCTTAAAGTACAAGATTAGATTTCCATGTTTGGCATGAGCCGATAAACTATTTGGCATAGATATTTTGCCTGACAGTTATTAAAACAGTTTGTGCCCATTCGGCTGGCTGAAAACTTCAGTAATTAAATGTTGCTCTAACAAAATAATAACAACAACAAGACGAAAAAGAATAAGTGGTTTTTTTAGCACAGACATAGAAGTGGGATTGAGCCTAGAGAGATGGGCTAGAGCAAATCATAAATGGTCATAGAATTGAAATGGCAAATGGTGGAACCATCAGGACAAAGGATAACACCAAGGATGAGCAAATTAAAATTTGATTAGTAAAGAATACACCCAAAGAGTTGGAAAAGTGCTAAAGATAACATTGAATGACAGTTCCGCCTTAGATATGAAAGCTAGCTGGTTGGTCAATCACCAGGTGATTCTAGATTCTAGACCTGCCTTGAGCATGAAAACCAGATTGCTAACTTTGGGCCAATTCCCAGGAGACTGTGAGTTCTAGTCCTGCCTAAGGCATGAAAACTAGCTGGGTGACTTTGGGCAAAGCACCCTGAGAAAGAGTGAGTTGTAATCCTGCCTTAAGCATGTAGGCCATCTGGTTCACTTTGGGCCAATCTCTTTCTCTCTCTCCCTCGCTATCTATCTCTTCCTCCTTCTCTCTTTCTTTCTCTCCCCTATCCCTTGCTCACTCCCTCGCTCCCTCTCCCTCTGTCCCTCCCTCCTTCTATTTTTATCTATCTATATATCACCATCTCCATCTCCATCTCCATCTCCATCTCCATCTCCATCTCCACCTGTACCTCTACCTCTATCTCTATCTCTATCTCTACCTCTACCTCTACCTCTACCTCTATCTCTACCTCTACTTCTACCTATCTCTCTATCTCTATCTCTTCTTCCCTCCTCCTCCTTCTCTTCCATTTCCTCCTCCTCCTCTTCTTCTTCATCTTCCCCTCCTCTCCCCTCCTTCTCCTCTTCCTTTTCTTCCTCCTCCTCCTCCTTTTCTCCCTCCTCTCCCTCCCCTCCTTCTTCTTCTCCTCCCCCTCCTTCTCTTTCATTTCCTCCTCCTCCTGCTCCTGCTCCTGCTCCTGCTCCTGCTCCTCCTCCTCCTCCTCCTCCTCCTCCTCCTCCTCCTCTTCTTCTTCTTCTTCTTCTTCTTCTTCTTCTTCTTCTTCTTCTTCTTCTTCTTCTTCTTCTTCCTCCTCCTCCTCCTCCTCCCCCTCCTTCTCTTCCATTTCCTCCTCCTCCTGCTCCTCCTCCTCTTCTTCTTCTTCCTCCTCCTCCTCCCCTTTCCCTCCTTCTCTTCCATTTACTTCTGCTCCTCCTCTTCTTCTTCCTCCTCCCCCTCCTTCTCCTCTTCCATTTCTTTTTCTCCTCCTCCTCTTCTTCTTCTCCCTCCTCTCCCTCCCCTCCTTCTCCTCCTCCTCCTCCTCCTCCTCTTCTTCTTCTCCCCCCTTCCTCCCCCTCCTTCTCCTCTTCCATTTCCTCCTCCTCTCCCTCTCCCTCCCCCTCCTTTTCTTCCATTTCCTCCTCCTCCTCCCTCCTCCTTTCACTATCAGTACATAAAACGGCTCCATTTAGCCCAAAGCAACTGAGCTGACAAGGTTTCGGCAAAACGATCCCGCTCCCTTGAAACCGGCAACTAATCTGTCTGTGGTTCAGACGCATCAGGATCTTCCCTGTCCTGTGAAGCGTGAAAGCAGACCTGGCTGATGAAAGGACAAGTGAAATAAAAACCCCACGAGTTGAGTTTCCCTTTTCTGCAGCGTAGAGTATCATCTCACGCTCTCCCGTAACCCAAACACCCAGCAAAAATTAAAAACAACCACAACAACGGGAGAAAGAGATCCAGTCTTATTGACTTCATTTTCTCTGCTCCCAAGATTATTCAAGGGTAACCTGGTGTGCAGAGATGGAGATGGAGATTCTCCAAGATGCAATTACTCGGTGAGAGAGAGAAAAAGAGAGAGAGAGAGAAAATCTGTTGTACTTTTTAGGAAAGATGCACAGTTAGAACCGAGTTTTGTTCATTCCAATCAAATGCAAATACCCGAGAAGTTGGTATTGCTGTCTGAATGGCGTTTCAAGTGGGAAAACACATTTGCAGAGAGTTGAACAAATCATCTCTCTATTTGGGAAATTATGTCTACCCGTGGAAATAGCCATCCAGCTGTTTTGATTTCGGGTGTTATCTTTGGAGAGCTAATTTCACTTTTAAATCTTCTGGCATCCTTGTCAGTTTGACACCAGCTGAAATTTTTGCCCTTACCTGCTGGCATGAATGATCTCCCGCACGGTCTAAAAATACACAGGATGGAAGACAACTTTATGATCAAGAGATGGTGGGAGGTAATTCTCGTGCTACAGGCTTCCCTCTGCTTTATTCAAAAGGTCAGTTCGCACAAATAGGTTGTTGGCAGAAGCAGGGAGAAATAAGTCATATCAGATGATTTTACAGTCTCGTGGGAAATTCGCAAATACTAAGGCAGGGCTCAGAAACCTGTGGCTCTGGAGCTGCATGTGGCTCTTTCGTCCCTCTGCTGTGGCTCCCTTTTGCTGGTTGACCCCACAATTTTGAAAGGAGCTTCTGGTGTGGCTCTGGAGCTGCATGTGGCTCTTTTGTCCCTCTGCTGTGGCTCCCTGTTGCTGGTTGACCCCACAATTTTGAAAGGAGCTTCTGGTGTGGCTCTGGAGCTGCATGTGGCTCTTTTGTCCCTCTGCTGTGGCTCCCTTTTGCTGGTTGACCCCACAATTTTGAAAGGAGCTTCCGGTGTGGAGGGGGGGGGAAAGCACAGCATGCCAGGAGGAGACTCGATGGCAAGGGGCTAGTCTTCTGGTCAGCTCCACAATTGATAGGCCTTTCGGTTAGGATAGGTAGAAGAAAAAGGATGCCATGCTAGGAAGAGACTCTATGGTGGGGGAACCGGACTTCCGGTCGGCTCTAGAATTGAACAGAGGGCTTCCGGTTAGGACCTTTCTGGCTCTGAGTATTTAAGGTTGCTAACCCCTGTACTAAGGGCAGGACCTTCCCAGGAGTAGGCACTATCTTATTGAATTATATCCTAAGGGACAACTACTTTATGTTTAATTATTAATAATTTCTTTCAAATTTGACTATCTTGGGAAAAATTGAGATTACACTAGGAAATTGGGGAGGGGGGGGGATCCTTAAAATAGTGTTGGGAGAAATATCCATCTGGTTTAGTTCCAATCTGGGAGGAAGACACTGGAAACATGGAGGCTGATGGGTTGAATGTTGAAGCAGAACCACCAAGCGCATGATTTTCTGGCGCAGTTTTGAACACCTGGAGTTGAGAGTGAGGGGTATTTATGCCTTTATTATCAGATAAGTAGGAAAAACAAGGTTGAAAGTGTAGAATTATAGGCTGAATATCAGAGGTGAGTTTCACAGAAGTCCACCACCTGTTCGCCGCACGCACAAACTCTCGCTTTGTGAGTGTGTGCGCCTTCCGCGGCTGCGCACGGCCTTCCGCGCAATGCATACACACGGCTTTGAAAATTTGTCTAAATAGGATGGCAATCTGCCCACCCACAGATTGCCACTACCGGTTTGCTCAAACCAGTCCGAACCGGCTGAATACGACCTCTGGTGGTTATAAGTCAGAACTAGTTTTGATGGGCAAGAAAAGTATTTCAACAAGCTTTTTAAAACGAGTTTCTCTCTTCTCGGAGGGTTTGTTTCTTTTGACATTCTCTTTTGTTCAGTTCAGAATCTCATTCTGGCACAGGAGGACAAAAAAATAATAACACATCAACGTAACACTGGACAAATTTTCTTTAGCAAGGAGCATTGCGATAAATCTAATTAGCATCCAAATTAAATTCTAGGACTCCTCTGATTATTATACCATAAAGTACTGTACCGCACGCAGAAATGATTTATTTTAGGAAGAGATCAGGAAATAAATATCTGGTATAAGTAGAAGTATAATCTTTATTGTCATTGTACTTAAATACAATGAAATTGGTGTCCATTTATATATATTTGTCTAGGCTCTAATTGTGCATAAAGAAAATAACAAGTTTTAGTATAAAAAAAAAAGAAAGAAAAGGCTGGGAACCGATATGTTAAGAAAAGGCATTTTTCATTAAGATAAAAAGGCTTTCAGCTACTAAGCTACTATAGAAGCCAAAATGCTGTGGTCATTAATCTTTGACTGAATGCAGCTGTTTATCAGTTTTTTTCTTTCCTTTCTTTTATCCCTCTTTCTTCCTTCTCTCTCTCTCCCCCTCTCTCCCCCTCTCCCTCCCTCCATCTCTCTCTCCCCTCCCTCCCTCCCTCTCTCTCTCCCCCCTCCGCCTCCATCTCTCTCCCTCCATCTCTCCCCCTCTCCCTCCCTCTCTCTCCCTCTCTCCCTCCCTCCCCCTCCCTCCTTCTCTCTCTCTCCCTCACTCTCTCCCTCACTCTCCCTCCCTCCTTCTCTCTTTCCACTCCCCCCTCCCTCCTTCTCTCTCTCCCTCCCTCTCACCCCCTCTCCCTTCCTCCCCCCTCTCTCCCTCTCTCTCCCCCTCTCCCTCCCCCTCTCTCTGCCTCCATCTCTCCCCCTCTCCCTCCCTCCCCTCCCTCCCCCTCTCCCCCTCCCTCCCTTTCTCCTTCCCTCTCTCCCCCTCTCCCTCCCCTCCCTCTCCCTCCCTCTCCCTCCCTCTCCCTCTCTCTCCCTCCTCTCCCTCCCCCTCTCTCCCCCTTTCTCTCCTCCTCCCTACCTCTCTCTCCCCCTCCCTCTCTCCCCATCTCCCTCTCCCTCCCTCTCTCTCCTCAATCTCATTGGGAAAATCAACCAATCAAGTACAGGTAGTCCTCAAATTATGGCTGTTTGCTTAGTGACCTTTGGAAGTGGCAATGGCACTAAAAAGAGTGACTCGTGGCTGTTTTTTTCACATGAACATGAGATAAAAATTCAGATGCTTGATAATTGATTCACATTTATGATGGTTGCAATGTCCTGGGGTCATGGGATCACTTTTGCTACCTTCTGACAAGCAAAGTCACTTTGGGAATCTGGGAAGCCAGATTCACTTTACCACTGTGTGACTAACGTAATAACTGCAGTGATTCTCTTAACTCCTGTTGCAAAGACCAGGGGTGAAATTCAGCCGGTTCTGACAGGTTCTGGAGGAGCGAAAGGTTTTTGCAAGAAACTATTCCTTTGTTCAGTCGTTAGATTCGTTTCAGGAGTGTGAAGATCTGTCCGTGAATCTCAGGGACTCTGTGCCAAAGTCTTTCCTTGCACAGCACTGCCTTTGGAAAATATTTACGTGGCAGCTTTCCAAGCTAGATAAGGTCTGTGGTCATAAATACTCCTTTGAATGACTGTTTGCCAAGCATTTGCTGAATGTGAATAAGAGGAATTCACTTTCGTTTAATAAAAGGGGTTTTGTCGGGACCAGGAATCTGCTTCGTGCTTTTTGGGGAAGCCGAGGTCAGAATAGTACCAGCAATATTTTAGCTTGAGGTTTTAAAACTTGACATCCAGTTGTTCTGTCTGATCTTCTTGAGTCTGGGTTTTTCATTTGTGGTTGATTTATCTGAAGTGGTGAGAGCAGCTCATTCTTCACTAGGTTAAAGTGAAGTAGCTCTTTCTCAGTTAGTGTTGATACAGGTCTTCTGTCATTCCACTCTTCTCTTATCTGTTTCATGCATCCCTTGCCATTAGGTCTGTTGCTGCAGTAGCATCCCATCAGTTCCAGATTCTCTTATCTCTAAACTATTTATGGCTTGGTCTAGTAGTCCTCTTATCAAATCATCAGATTGCCTTTGTTCTCAAACTTCTGACACAGACCTTGTTAATCTGGCCGGCCTCTGAGCCTCAATGACTTTGATTTATTCTTGAGGTGAAGTGTTAGGGGATCTTTGTCCAAGGAAACTGTAGTGATAAGGTGAATTTGAACCTGGCTCTCCTGTATCAAATACCACTATGGCAGGTAGATGATAGATAGATAGATAGATAGATAGATAGATAGATAGATAGATAGATACAAAATGATGGATAGGTAGGTCTAGAGTTAGAGTGGGAGAGATGGTAGGTAGGTAAGAGAGTTAGAGAGAGAGAGAGAGAGAGAGAGAGAGAGAGATGGATGAGAGAGAGAGAGAGAGAGAGAGAGAGGTAGGTAGGTAGGTAGGTAGGTAGGTAGGTAGGTAGGTAGATAGATAGATAGATAGATAGATAGATAGATAGATAGATAGATAAATAGATAGATAGATACAACATGATAGATAGGTAGGTCTAGAGTTAGAGTGGGAGAGATGGTAGGTAGGTAAAAGAGTTAGAGAGAGAGAGAGAGAGAGAGAGGAGATAGATAGATAGATAGATAGATGGATGGATGGATGGATGGATGGATGGATGGATGGATGGATAGATAGATAGATAGATAGATAGATAGATAGATAGATAGATAGATAGATACAAAATGATAGATAGGTAAGTCTAGAGTTAGAGTGGGAGTGATGGTAGGTAGGTAAGAGAGTTAGAGAGAGAGAGAGAGATAGGAGATAGATAGATAGATAGATAGATAGATAGATAGATAGATAGATAGATAGATAGATAGATAGATAGATACAAAATGATAGATAGGTAGGTCTAGAGTTAGAGTGGGAGAGACTAACTAATCAAGGAGAGAAGCAACTTTGAACTGAGGAGAAATTTCCTGACAGTTGGAACAATTAATCAGTGGAACAGAAATTGCCTCCAGAAGTTGTGAATGCCCCAACACTGGAAGTCTTTAAGAAGATGTTGGATAGCCATTTGTCTGAAATGATATAGGGTTTCCTGCCTAGGCAGGGGGTTGGACTAGAAGACCTCTAAGTCCCTTCCAACTCTTTTATTCTATTCTAAAATATTCAGTACAGTTCCACCTACAATAAGTAGTTTGAGAGCAATCCCATGCAAAAGATTTGCATGTTTTTTTTTAAAGTTCATTTGTTTTCAAAACATTGCTGAATAGGAAGAAACTCTTCTATTTGGTGATCGGGATCTGTGATCACAGCTTTCAGATGTGTGCTGAAATCATGGGATGTAGACAGATAATATACTTCCCTTGGACTTCTAATTAAGTCTTGTGATTATACTTAACCATATTTTAAAATACATTCTTTGTCAACTTTTCATCTAACAATTGCTCATTTAATCAGTTAAGTTTTCTTTTTGGTCTAAGTTCACTTACTCATTTAAGATTTTTCCCTATCTTTTCTTTGCTGTAAATAAACAAAATAAAAATGTTTTTATTGTCCTTCTTTCCCTTTCTTCCTGGGAATTAATAGAAAGGAAGGGAAGAAGGAAGGAAGGAAAGAAGGGAGGGAGGGAGGGAGGAAGGAAGGAAGGAAGGAAGGAAGAGGCAGGGTGGGAGGGAGGAAGAGAAGGAGGAAAGAAGGAAAGAAGGAAAGGAAGGGGAGGAAGAAGACAAAAAGAGAAGGACGGGAGTGAGGAAAGAAGGGAGGAAAGAAAACATGAAAGAAAAGGAAGAAAGAAAGAAGACAAAAAGAGAAGGGAGGGAGGGAGGAAAAGGGGATGAAGGAAAAAATGAAAGAAAAGGAAGGAAGGAAGGAGAAAAGAGATGGGAGGAAAGAAGGAGCTATATGAACTGTTTTGATATATCTGACATTAATGACAGAAAGTTATTTTTCATCTTCTTAAGCCAGGAATGAGTCAGAAGCCATTGGATTGACATCAGGTTAATAAGATTATTTCCAGAATATGAAGTTCACCTATAAAATAGATCGGGGTGATCTCTTGTCAGCCCTGATTACATCTATTAAGTGATAACTTCTTTCAAAATTTTGTAATGGAATTGAAAGCGCTGGAGGTTACCTGTAATAACTTGACCTTTACAGAAAAATAATCAACAATAAACACACACACACACACACACAGAGAGAGAGAGAGAGAGAGAGAGAGAGAGAGAGAGAGAGAGAGAGAGAGAGAGGGACAGAGACAGAGACAGAGACAGAGAGAGACAGAGACAGAGAGAGAGAGAGAGAGAGAGAGAGACAGACAGACAGACAGAAACAGACAGACACAGACAGAGACAGAGACAGAGACAGAGAGAGAGAGAGAGAGAGTCAAACAGACAGACAGACACTAAAATGGTTCTTATATCTAACTTTACACACATCACACTTATACATAGCAACCTACAAATATATACATGAGAAATATTGCTCCTTGATTTAAATGCTGCTTCTTCAAGGTGGCAGCATCTGGAAGCAAGCTCGAATCATGTTTACTCTCAGAAGTTAAACATGATTGGACTTGGTTAGTAGTTTAATATATAAGAAACATCAACACATTCCAGATCTGGAGGCTGGATTGGAGAGCTATCCAAAAGAAGAAAAGGTAATGCTGTTGCAAAGAATACTATTGAAGTCACTGAGAAGACAAAGATGATTAGGGAACTGGAGGCTAAAACATATGAAGAACGGTTGCAGGAACTGGGTATGTCTAGTTTAATGAAAAGAAGGACCAGGGGAGACATGATAGCAGTCTTCCGATATCTCAGAGACTGCCACAAAGAAGAGGGAGTCAAACTATTCTCCAAAGTACCTGAATGCAGGACAAGAAGCAATGGGTGGAAACTAATCAAGGAGAGAAGCGACTTAGAACTGAGGAGAAATTTCCTGACAGTTAGAACAATTAATCAGTGGAACAACTTGCCTCCAGAAGTTGTGAATGCTCCAACAACGGAGGTTTTTAAGAAGATGTTGGACAGCCATTTGTCTGGAGTGGTGTAGGGTTTCCTGTCTAGGCAGGGGACTAGAAGACCTCCAAGGTCCCTTCCAACTCTGTTATTCTATTCTATTCAGCAGCAGGAACCAAGCTCCATTCAATCCCACATTTCTGTTTAACCTGTCAGGGGGAAATCAAATCATGAGCAGAGCTGCATTTAATAGAAATTGAAAAGATGGCACACCAACCAAAATTTCCCTTGAAGACTCACAGGTTCTTCCTCAGAGGGGGTGCCTTATTCCCCCCCACCCTATGTACAGGAGGTTCATTTCTTCTGCTTGCTCGTGGCCACAATGAAGCAGGAGACCGAGCGGCATGCCAGTGCCACAGCCATGAGGGCTGGTGTTCTGTCCCAAGACTCTACAATATATACAGATGCAGACTTGGCTGTCTGCCACAACTAAGGAGGGAGATAAACAACCCCTTGGCTGGGAGCCCAGAAAGCTATCTCTATGAAACAAGGCTTGAACTCACGGAATTCAACATCTTACCTATCAACTACTACTTCAGCTTCAACCTCAATAATACACAAGCAAACAATAGATACAAATTCAAGGTCAACCGCTTAAAACTCGATTGCAGGAAATACGACTTTTCAGCAACAGAGTGGTCAACACCTGGAATGCTCTATCTGACTCCGTTGTTACATCCTCAAACCTCCATAACTTCAACCTCAAACTGTCTATCATGGACCTCACCCCATTCCTAAGAGGTCCGTAAAGGGGGCGTGCATAAGTGCACCAGTGTGCCTACCATCCCTCTCCTACTGTCCCCATTTATTTGTATTCATTTATTTCGTTTATACCCATGTTTATATTGATACCTGCCATCTTGTACGTGTTTGTACAAACTAATAAATGCAACTACAAATTTTGATCACGCCATCCATGGGGAGGCTGCTATGGCCGTAAGTGTGGAAAATAGGCATAAGTCACTTTTTTTCCCAACGCCGTTGTAACGTCAAACACCCATTTAAACAAATGGTTGTGAGTCGAGGACTACCTGTATATGGGTTGCCAAGACTTTTGTGTAATTTTGTGCAAGTAATTACCACAAGCTGAGTTTGACTCGAGGAAAACTTCCAGTGTTAGAATAGAATAGAATAGAATATGGAAAGAATAGAATAGAATAGAATAGAATATGGAAAGAATAGAATAGAATAGAATAGAATAGAATAGAATAGAATAGAATAGAATAGAATAGAATAGAAAAGAATAGTTTATTGGCCAAGTTTGATTGGATACACAAGGAATTTGTCTTTGGTGCAGATGCTCTCAGTGTACATAAAGAAAAATAAAATAGACTACATTCATCAAGAATCATAAGATACAACACTTAGTGATAGTCATAGGTTACTAATAAGCAATCAAATTGTACTAGGAAACAAATCAAAGAATATAAATTTTGAAGATACAAGCAACATGGTTATAGTCATAAGTGGAAAGAGATAGATACTAGGAAGGATGAGAAGAATAGTAGTAATATAGTCTTAGTAGATAATTTGACAGTGTTGTGGGGATTAATTGTTAAGCAGAGTGATGGCACTTGGGGAAAACTGTCCTTGTGTCTAGTTGTTCTGGTGTGCAGTGCCCTATAGGGTCATTTTGAGGGTAGGAGTTGAAACAATTGATGTCCAGGATGTGAGGGGTCTGTAGATATTTTCCCAGCCCTCTTTTTGACTCTTGCAGTGTTACAGGTCCTCAATGGAAGGCAGGTTGGTAGTAATTTTTTTTTCCTGCAGATCTTATTATCCATTGAAGTCTGTGTCTGTCTTGTTGGGTTGCAGAGCCAAACCAGACAGTTATAGAGGTGCAGATGACAGACTCAATCATTCCTCTGTAGAATTGAATCAGCGGCTCCGTGGGCAGTTTGAGCTTCCTGAGTTCGCAGAAAGAACATTTTTGTTGTGCTTTTCTGATGATGTTTTTGAGATGTCTTGAGATAGGATAGAACCCAGTGTTACATCCAGAGTGAAGAAATTTAAACCTTTTTCCCACCCCAATGGCTTCACTTTGACTCCCTCTATCATCTCCATTTTGGTCCCATTTGCAATATCTTGGCCTTCGGATTTAATTTTAGAGCCTCTACAATCACATTTAACTCACAGCTTTAATAAATACGTAGAAGTCGACCCAGCCCAGGCAGCCAGTTAGATGGGAAGCAATTTATTTCATTTTGACGGTATCAAGGAACAGACCTCTATAGTGCAAAACAAAAGGAAGTCATAATCCTCCAAATCTCAGTAAGAATTATTGAAAAGTAAAGGATTCTGCTATCTTGTATCTGCTTCTCTCATATTCTTGGGTGCTCCTTTATTAAATTCACAAGAGATAATATTGTCTCCCAGATAACCCTGCTTTGTTAGCATTTGCCCTGAAATTTAATTTCCTAAAGGGGTTTTTTTTTTCCTTCTGTTTTCCCTGGAGATAGCAAACAAAGTTTTTCACCTTTGCTTCCACGGGGTTAATTTTCTCAAAACTGACTCTAAAGCCAAGAATGACAGCTGTTGGCTGAAAGATAACCTTTCTTTGCACTCCATCTTTAAAAAAAAAAAAAAGCCAAATCCATTTTCTGGGCCAAAGATAGCATTCCGGCACAAATCTTTCTCAACCCCAGCAAGTATAAGGTGGATGGAATTCAATTCTCAGAATTCTCCTGTGGGGTGATGGATGAACGATTTAAGCCTCAGAGCCGTAACAGTATTGCCAAAGAGGCATTAAGATTTCTCAACCTAATTTTGTGAAGCTTCTTCTCTGGTAACATTGTATTGCAAACTAGGGCTTACAAAACCTTTGCCAGACCAATCCTCGAATACAGCTCGTCTGCCTGGAATCCACACAGTATATCGGACATTAATACAATTGAAGGAGTCCAGAGGTATTTCACGAGAAGAGTCCTCCACTCCTCTGCTCACAATAGGATCTCTTATGCCACCAGGCTTGAAATTTTGGGCTTGGACAACCTGGAACTCCGCCGACTAAGGTCTGACCTAACCACAGTACACAAAATTGTCTCCTACAACGTCCTACCTGTCAACGACGTCTTCAGCTTCAACCTCAATAATACTCAGGCAGACAATAGATACAAACTCAAGGTAAACTGTTCCAAACTTAATTTGCATCAAATCCGACTTCAGCAACGGAGTGGTCAATGCCTGGAATGCTCTACCTGACTCCATTGTCGCATCCTCAACAGCTTCAACCTCAAACTGTCTAGCGTGGACCTCACCCCATTCCTAAGAGGTCCATAAAGGGGGCATGCATAAGCACACCAGCATGCCTACCATCCCTGTCCTACTGTCCCCATTTATCTATATTTATTTCCTCTGTTCATGTCCATGTTTATACTTACACCTGTTATTGTGTACACGTTTGGCAGACTAAATAAATGGAATAAAATGTTGAAGTCCATCCACGTTAAATGTGCTGACGTTGAGAAACCCTGTTCTATGGTCAGCTCGTTTTGGTAGAACTTTTTTCTGTCATCTGTAAAGTGGGCTACCTTTTGAGAGCTCTCCCATTTCTCAATAAGGACTAGGATCATCGTGCCTTTGTTAGGCAAGTTCTACATTGTGGTTGTTGTGGCCTGTGGTCCGGACTCGGACAATGAGGAGGTTGGGGAGGAACTTGGGTGAGTGCTGGAGTCCGGGGAAGGCTCCGATGGATGATCAGCATCAGACACAGAGATAGAGCCAGGGTTGTCTGACATTTCCCAGCCACCAGAGAGGCAGCTGCCTTTGGAGGCTGAGATGAGTGAGGAGGAAGAACAGCTGGGGCCTGTTCCAGATGCACGTATGCACAGAGTTGTTAGGAGAGGAGAACAACGGAGGACAAAGAGTCAACTTGGGAAGCAAAGCACACGTGGACGCCAGTGGTGGGTTTCAAAAATTGTTCAAAAAACCTACTCTGTGGGTGTGGCCTCCTTTGTGGGAGTGGCTTGACACCCATGTGACCAGATGGGAGTGGCTTGCCGCCCATGTGACCGGATATGAAGATGCCGACGACACTTGTCAGAACCACCTTAAATTACCTCACACACAGCACTGGCATGCATAAGAATAGGATGTAAACTTGTTTTTTAAAAGGCATCTTTGGTTTGCGTTAAAACAACTTCAACACATGCAATGTTCTGATTGCACCACAAATGCAGTAGTCATCCTTACCTTTCACAGAGGCACTGAGTTTTATAAATATGAGCATGATAGTGTAGAATAATCATATCCAAGGACCAGTGGTGGGTTTCAAAAATTTTTGGAACCTCTTCTGTAGGTGTGGCCTGTTTCTGGGTCCACTGGTGGAACCTCTTCTAACCGGTTCGGTAGATTTGACGAACCGGTTCTACCGAATAGGTGCGAACTGGTAGGAACCCACCTCTTGTGGACGCTGAATGTCCCCTTCCCTGGCTGGGGAATAAATAGAAGAAAAGGGAAGTGGTTGTCGTAGGAGACAACAGTTCGGATTTCTGAGGATTTTGCTCATTGTGTTTCGTGCCACTGACTGCTTGCCAGAACTTAATTTGCAGCCTTTCAGCTGGGAGCTCATTGCCTGGCAATCAACACAAAGAACTGATAAGGTCTGTTGCTGCAGTTAACTCCTTGCAGGTCTCTTGCCTGGATTTTTCGGTGGGTGAATGCCATTAATTCACAAGAGATAAATAAAGAGGGGGGGGGGGGGTTGTGACCAGGAGTCTGTTTCTTGCTTCTGCTAAGCTGGGTCAGAACAGCTGACACAGTTTTCAAAAAGCAATCAGACTTTCATTGGTTTTGAAAACATCTCACTTCTCATCCAAACAGCTTCTTCAGTTCTGACTGAACTGTGAAGGATGGAAGGATTTATATTCCTTGCAGGTTCATCTGGTTGTTAGCACTCTTTCTGAAGTCCTTGAGGCCACTTGGAGGTTTCTCTGTGTCTTCAGGGTCACCTGGATAGTGCAAATGGGTGTGGAACCTTCTTGGAACTGGGTTATAAACAGGAGGTAGGTACTGTCATATCCTTCCCCTTCTGTTGAGAGAGTTCAGTCTTAATGTAGATGGCCTCTCTCAAACTAGTGGTGCTCTCTGTTCAGAATCTGGACTTTGTTGCAGTGGTAGGTTCTGCATCCTGTCGCAGCCAGTACACATGCTAAGATCATTCACTGGAAATTGTGCCAAAAGTTTGGATTTGAGTACAGCAAAAACCACTGGGACCATCAGGTTGAGAAGGTTTTAGAGAATGAGAAAGTTAAGATCTCGTGGGACTTCAGAATCCAAACTGACAGGCACTTGGCCTACAACACAGCTGACATAACAATAGTTGAAAAGAAAAAATAAAGTATGGTTCATTGACATTGCAATACCTGGAGATGCATGAATTGAAGATAAACAGCAAGAAAAAAATCACAAAGTACCGGGACTTGCAAATTGAAGTTGAGCGACTGTGGAAAAAGAAATTGTGTGTTGTCCCAATTGTAATCGGAGCCCTTGGAGCAATACCCAAAGGGCTACCTCGCTATTTGGAAATTTTAAATTTATCAGACTTGAACATTCTGATTCTACAAAAAACCACCCTACTTGGAACAGCTTATATCCTCCGACGTTACCTTAACAGTTCCTAGGTCCTTGGTTAGGACTCGAACTGTTGAGCTACCAACCAGCCCCAAAGGTGTGAATCTCACCAAAGATTAACCACATAATAATAATAATAGAAATCAGTTCTTTCAATTAACTCATTATCATCTAAACATTGCTATTTGCCAATCAAATAATTATTAATTAAGGGGAATTGACACCTAGGCAGCAGTAATCAATTTGAATGGAAACGTGGACAAAATTAAGAAATAATCATTATTGGAGTTTATTCAGAAATCATAAAGGCACTGTGATAAATTGCAAACGACAGGTGTAATGGGCTGAAATGGGAAAAGGTAACACAATAAAACAGAGACAATAAAATATTTCTTCTGAAAGAGATACGATTAACCAGTATCGCACAAAGGTTCTGTAAGCCTTAATCACCATGGTTGGACCACTTCCAAGAAAGTGGCTTTGATGCAAAAGAGATTGCTTATCCCAGCAACACGCAAAGACCCACCAAGGTCCTAACTGGAAGCCCCCCGTTCAATTCTGGAGCTGTCCGGAAATCTGGTTCCCCCACCATAGAGTCTCCTCCTAGCACCGCGTCTTTTTTCCTCTACCCATCCTAACTGAAAGCCCTATCAATTGTGGAGCTGACCGGCAACAGGGAGCCGCAGCAGAAGGATGAAAGAGCCACATGCGGCTCCAGAGCCGCAGATTGCCGACCCCTGGCTTAGCCCTATTATAAGAATTAGGTTTGTAAATGCAGGGGCCTTTTCATCTACTAAAGGATAATGTGGTCTCAACCTGGTCTACTTTGGCTGATATAATCACTGTTACCAATATAATAATAGATGGATAGAATGAACATAGGGAGGGAGGGAGGGAGGGAGAGGGAGAGGGAGAGAGAGAGAGAGAGGGAGGGGGGGAGAGAGAGAAGATAATACTATCCTTTTTTTAAAAAAAAAAAAGCCACTGCATTCTTTGGTAATTTTAACATACTTTCAATGCTACGTCATTCTGTATTTTTCCCAAAAAATATTTTACTGACTGATCTTCTATTTGGCAATTTTTCCCAGCATGCCTCAACTTGTAGACACTACCAGATGCTTCAATTCACTAAATCTTTTGGGCCAACAAGTTGATACCTTCCCCCTTTATCATTTCTTTGTCTTCCGTTTCCTTTTAACAGAGCCAAGGTGCCGCAGTGGTTAAATGCAGCACTGCAGGCTACTTCAGCTGACTGCAGTTCTGCAGTTCGGCTGTTCAAATCTCACCGGCTCAGGATTGACTCAGCCTTCCATCCTTCCGAGGTGGGTGAAATGAGGACCCAGATTGTTGTTGGGGGCGATATGCTGACTCTCTGTAAACCGCTTAGAGAGGCCTGAAAGGCCTATGAAGCGGTATATAAGTCTACTGCTATTGCTATAAGTCTACTGCTATTGAAAGCCCTATGAAGCGGTATATAAGTCTAACTGCTATTGCTATTGCTATTTTCCTGCTTTTTCTTAGCAGGATAAAATTGATCGCGGAGTGCAAAACGGCACTAGCGACCTAACACATTCAGATGAGCGTCATAAGTGTTTTCCCCTTGTGATGTACCCCTAGCAACGAAGGAAATGAAAACATCGAGGGGAAAACATTATTTGAGAGAAGTATTTGTTGTCCAAAATGGACGTATGAAAATCGACCTTTGCTAAGGTTACCATGTCAACGTAATACACCAACATGGACCTGAAGAAGCTATTTCCAAGAACCTCGGCTTAATTTTATTGTATTTTTAGTAACCTGATTTATACAAGGACTTTCATTTGGCTGCACTTCAAGTTAACCAAAGCAATTGGACAGACCGCAGGTCAATTAAATGGAACATGATTTCAGATGCAATTAGACGGACGTTTCAGTAAAGGAGTACAATCTTAACTCGTCTGTGGAGACGAGCAACTGAATATTATGGGACAGTGATGGCTAACCTTTTTGTCATCGTGTGTCGAAAGCACGTGTCCCTGCATCAGTGGTGAGTTGAAGGCGGTACGCCCCAGTACGGTTGTACCAGAGGCAGCCCGGTGCATCAGATACCGTTCCGGTACAGTGCTCAGAAGGGCCCACCGGCCTGCCCAAGCTTCTTACCGGTCTTTTAAGTCTTTGGCGCTTCCGCGCATGGCACGTACAGCACCTGCACGACACAGCTGGAGCATCACAGAGGCTTGCGGAGGCTCATGGAAGCGGTAAGACACATGCACGCACTGTGCGCGTCCATGTGGATGACACGAGGCCCATTCCAACCGTACTGGTTGGAACAGGAGCCGGAACCCATCACTAGCCTGCACCCCTAATGCAATGTGCATGTGACCCACCCCCACCCCGCGTGCCACACCCCCTGCGCATGCACAAATAGCACTCCCCCTCTCCCTGCAAATGTGCACATGATACCCCCACGCTCCCCCATTCCCCCACGCATGCACCTGTGACACCCCCATGCCCTGTTTTGGGCTTATAGACCTCCCTGCAGCCTCCTAGGAGCAAAAAGAGGCCATGGAGGGCCATGCCCACCCCTCATGCCCCATTGAGCCTAGTAGGCCTCCCTGCAATCTCCTGGGAGCAAAAATGGCCTATAGGGCCCTGCCCCACAGCATATGCCCCCTGCATGCATGTGCACCAGTAGTGGGTTGCTACTGGTTCTTACCGGTTCAGACAAACTGATAGTGGAAATTATGACCAGGTATGGATGGCAGGCTGGCCACCCCCCCAAACTGGTCATCCATGCCATTGCTGGCATTTATTTTAATCATTTTATAATGTTCTACGCATGCGCAGAACAATTTACAGGCAACTGCGCATATGCAAGCAACGCATGGCATGCGTGCACGTGAAGTGAACCAGCAGTAACGCCGGCAGCACCCTACCCCTGGTGTGCACCCCTGCCGCATGCGCATGTGTCTCCCGTCTCATGCGTGCCATGGGTTTGCCTTCACGGTTATAGGACAACGAAACATTTTATTTCTCTATCCGAACAAAATCTACTTAACACAATACCTTTGAATAAACATGTGCGGTTAAAGCGTCTGATTTGCATATGTGTTGTCTTGGAGAGGCTTAAAATTGAATTTCGTTGCATTAGCCTCAACGATTCCAATATGTAAATGCTTCTCTTCAAGGCGGAAACTGTTGAATGATTTAAATCTGGAGGGAGCTTGAAATACATATAATCGTGTTTTTTTTTAATTCATCGTATTGTGTCGTATTGCATTGTACTTCTTGTAGTGCATTGTCTGCCACATTCATTTTACTTCCCCGACTTTTATTCTTTCTTGCTCTCAAATGTTGAAGAGTGACCTTATTGAAATAGTCAAAGATTTATTTTTTTGTAAAAAATGAAACAAAAAAAACCACACAATAACAATGGCAAGCTGATATCATTGAGATACAGCCATTTAAGCTCTCGATTCCTTTAAGTAATTGGCTCTCCCTTCCCTCTGCAAACTGCCGTTCTCCTTAGAAATAAGGAAACAAAAAGAAATGTAGATATGTGGACTAGAAGACCTCCAAGGTTCCTTCTGTCTCTATTCTGATTGACTGACTATTTGGTTCAAACAGAACCCAATGACAGTGACTGGTATACGTCCATGATGGCCAGTGGTGGGTTACAAACAATTTTAGAACCTCTTCTGTAGGTGTGGCCTGTTTAGTGGGAGTGGCTTGCCGGGCATGTGACCGGGTGGGAGTGGCTTGCTGGGCATGTGACTGAGTGGAAGTGGCTTGGTGGGCATGTGAAAGGGTGGGAGTGGGCAACTTGTACAATGTGGTGAAACTCACTTAACAATGCTCTTGATTAGCAACCAAAATGTTGGCTCAGAAACTCTGGCATTTGAAGCGTGCAAGTCTTAAAGCTGTCAAGTTACAAGACCCTTGCACCCCTAACCCTTTAGAAAAAAAAACCCAGGGGTGTTCAAACTTAACAGCTTTAAGACTTGTGGACTTCAACTCCCAGAATTCCTCCTCCAGTCATGTTGGCTCAGGAACTCTGGCATTGAAGTGTGCAAGTCTTAAAGCTGTCAAGTTACAAGACCCTGGCACCCCTAACCCTTTAGAAAGAAAACCCCCAGAGGTGTTCAATCTTGAAAGCTTTAAGACTTGTGGACTTCAACTCCCAGAATTCCTCCTCTCTCTCTTCACCTTGATGATGTGCAGACGGGCGGGGGGAGAGAGCTGGAACTGGTTCTAAACGGCACTGTAGATTTGTGGAACCACTTCTATAGAAGAGGTTAGAACTGGCAGGAACCCACCCCTGGTGATGGGAAACCTATGGCACATGTGCCACAGGTGTTACGCGGAGGCCTCTTTGCGGACATGTGAGGCATCGTACAGCTCAACTCCAATGCACATGCATGCACGCCTCTCGTCAGCCAACTAATTTTCAGGTCACTGCTGTGCATCCTCTCCCGTTCCCCATTTTTGGTTTCAGGAGGCTTCAGGGAAGCCTGCTAGGCCCAAAATGGGGTGCAGCAGGGATTCAGTCCCCTCCCCTGTTGCCTCTTTTTTTTGTCCCAGGAGGTTTCAGGGAGACCTGCTAGGCCCAAAACAGGGCACAAGGGGTTGCACACATGCGCGGGGTTTGGGGAGTGCGGGTGGTGTTGTGCGTGCATGCCCAGGGGGGCGGGGCACATTGCATTATGGGTATGGCCATGCATACATGTGCTATCGCATGCATAAGTGCGATTTCGGCACACAAGGAAATAAATGTCAGCCATCACTGGTGTAGGTTCTCCTGCTTGAGCAGGGGGATGGACTAGAAGACCTCCCAGGTCCCTTCCAGCTCATTCTATCCTATTTAACATCCACATGCACATTCCTTCTCATGCATAAACACAGAGAGTTTCCCCCCAGCTATTTCTGCTGAACGAATGCAGATTTCCTGATCTGGCAACGTACCTCCCATCAGTCAGCAAACTGCTTTCTTCCTTGCCATTGATTGTGGCTGAAAAGAACAATTCATTTTCTTTCAGGGGCTGATTACCCAAAGAGAGGAAAGAGCAGAGGTCCCCACAGTGCCAGCAATTGCGAGTGTATTTGTTTGTGTGTGAGCAGTCACCCCCGCACACATGCCTAGAGTTATATACCTGCGCAGACCCTTTCATAGAATTCTTTATTGGCCAAGTGGGATTGGACCCACACGGAATTTGTCTTCAGTGCATAAGCTCTCGGTGTACATAAAAGATATGTGATAAATCATGATCATAGTCATGATAGATAGATAGATAGATAGATAGATAGATAGATAGATAGATAGATAGATGATAGATAGATAGATAGATAGATAGATAGATATAGACAGACAGACAGACAGATGTAAGATGATGATAGATAGATAGATAGATAGATAGATAGATGATAGTTAGATAGATTAGATAGATAGACAGACAGACAGTCACAGACAGACTAAGATGATAGATAGATAGATAGATAGATAGATAGATAGATAGATAGATAGATAGACAGACAGACAGACAGACATACAGACATACAGACAGACAGATGTAAGATGCTAGATAGATAGATAGGTGATAGACAGACAGACAGACAGACAGACAGACAGACAGACGGACGGACGGTAAAGGTTCCCCTTGCACATATTCCCAACTCTAGGGGGCACTGCTCATCTCCATTTCAAAGCCGAAGAGCCAGCGCTGTCCGAAGATGTATCCATGGTCATGTGGCCTGCATGACTAAGCACCAAAGGCACACAGAACACTGTACCTTCCCACCAAAGGTGGTTCCTATTTTTCTACTTGCATTTTAAGTGCTTTCAAACTGCTACCATGTTTCCCTGAAAATAAGACAGGGTCTTATTTTCTTTTGCCCCCTGAAATAAGTACTAGGCCTTATTTTTGGGGAGGTCTTATTATTTTTGAGGTGCAGGAGGTGGCGAGCATGGTCACCTCATGGCTGCTGCTGTGTTGCAATAATTTTGGGGAGGGCTTATTTTGGGGGGTGGTTTATTTTAGTGCATGCATTCAAAAACCCAATTGGGCTTTTTATTTGGGGAGGTCTTATTTTTGGGGAAACAGGTTAGGTTGGCAGAAGCTGGGAGAGATGTAGAGATATAGAGATATAGAGATATAGAGATATAGAGATTAGATAGATGATAGATAGATAGATAGATAGATAGATAGATAGATAGATAGATAGATAGATAGATAGATAGATAGATAGATAGATAGATAGATAGAGTGGGTAGACAGACAGACAGAGAGAGATAGAGATAGAGATTAGGTAGGGAGGGAGGGAGGGAGGGAGAGAGAGGGAGAGAGAGATGAGAGATATGTAGCTAGCTAGAGATAGAGATAAATGAAAAAACTGTAGATAGAGATAGATAGATAGATAGATAGATAGATAGATAGATAGATAGATAGATAGATAGAGATAGATAGATAGATAGAGATAGATAGGTAGACGGAGAGAGAGAGAGATGTAGCTAGCTAAGGTATAGATAGATAAAAATACTGTAGCTAGAGATTGATGGATAAATAGACAGAGATAAATAGGTATATAAAAGAAAGAAAGAAAGAAGAAAGAAAGAAAGAAAGAAGAAAGAAGAAAGAAGAAAGAAGAAAGAAGAAAGAAGAAAGAAGAAAGAAGAAAGAAGAAAGAAGAAAGAAGAAAGAAGAAAGAAGAAAGAAGAAAGAAGAAAGAAGAAAGAAGAAAGAAGAAAGAAGAAAGAATGGAGTGTGATGGAATCTGTACTTCTAAAGTTAGGAAAGGCTGCAATGACTTGTGTGGTTGAGGATAGCGGAACAACTGAGAAGATATATTGGTAGTTGCTAAATTTTCATTGCCCAAAATTTTCATTGCTAAGCTTGACAGTTGTTAAGTGAGCTTCGCCCCGTAGGTGGGACTTTTCTTGCCGCCGGTGTTAAGTGAATCGCTCCCATTGTTAAGTTAGTAGAATGGGTTCTTAAGTGAATCTGACTTCTCTTTTGACCTTGCTCGGCTGCAGGCCGGAATCAGCTGCCCCTGGGACGCTGCAAACATCATAACTGTGAGTCAGTTGCCAAATATCTGAATTTTGATAACGTGACCATGGGGATAGTGAAACAATCATAAGTGTGCAAAGAGGTAATTAGGCACTTTTTTCAGTGCTGTTGTAACTTCGAACAGTCACTAAATGAACTGTTATAAGTCGAGAACTTCATGGAAAATGTTGAATTACAACAGGATTGCATTATCTGAATCCTTTTCATTCATTAATAGCAATAGCAGTAGACTTATATACCGCTTCATAGGCCTTTCAGGCCTCTCTAAGCGGTTTACAGAGAGTCAGCATATTGCCCCCAACAATCTGGGTCCTCATTTTACCCACCTCGGAAGGATGGAAGGCTGAGTCAACCCTGAGCCGGTGAGATTTGAACCGCTGACCTGCTGATCTAGCAGTAGCCTGCAGTGCTGCATTTAACCACTGCGCCACCTTGGCTCTTTAAATTGCCCATCATTAGCTACACATTTCCAGTTGCAATGGATGGCTGTGAAAGTTGGACCATAAGGAAGGCTGAGCGCCAAAGAATGGAGGCCTTTGAACTCTGGTGCTGGAGAAGAAGACTCCTGCATTGAGTCCCTTGGACTGCAAGGCCATCCAACTGGTCAGTCCTAGAGGAGATCAACCCTGGCTGCTCTTTAGAAGGCCAGATCCTGAAGAGGGAACTCAAGGACTTTGGCCACCTAATGAGAAAGAAGAAGGACTCCCTGGAGAAGAGCCTCATGCTGGGAAGGATGGAGGGCAAAAGAAGAAGGGGAGGATAGAGAAGGAGGTAGCTGGATGGAGTCGCCGAAGCAGTCAATGTGAGCTTAAATGGACTTCAGAGGATGGTAGAGGACAGGAAGGCCTGGCAGAACATTGTCTATGGGGTCAGGATGGGCCAGACATGACTTCACAACTAACAACAACAAGTTACACTTTTATTTATTAATTTAATTGACAGGTATTATATTTTTTACATTAATTATTTTGTTCAGATATTGTCTGTGTAGGGGGTAGCCACTTTTACCTAGGAGAGCAAAATTCAGTGTTGTTGAGTGGTTTTGGCTTGGGTTGTTAAATAGCTTCTTGCTGCAATTAATCAGCATAAGGGTTTTCATGGAGACATTTTGAATGCTCCAATTATATAGCTCCCCAAAGAACAGTTATCCAGTATTTTCCATTTGTATTTCTTAATCAAACCGAAAGGCAGCAAACCTTACATTTTCTCTGAATTCTGTAGTGCAATTTTCTAAGGAAGAAGTGTGTGTGTATGGATGCATGCAGACTGATGAGAGAGAGAGGGAAGGGGAGAGAGAGAGAGAGAGAGAGAGAGAGAGAGAGAGAGAGAGAGAGAGAGAGAGAGAGAGAGAGATGATAGATAGATAGATGATAGATAGATAGATGATAGATAGATGATAGATAGATAGATAGATAGATAGATAGATAGATAGATAGATAGATAGATAGATAGATGATAGATAGATAGAGTAAATCCCTCTTAGGTGTCTGTGTGTATAGATAATGAAGCAAGAAAAAAAGATGATAGGTAGGTAGGTAGGTAGGTAGGTAGGTAGGTAGGTAGGTAGGTAGGTAGGTAGGTAGATAGATAGATAGATAGATAGATAGATAGATAGATAGATAGATAGATAGATAGATATGTAGATAAGAGAGAGAGACACACACACACACACACAGAGATGATAGATAGATAGATAGATAGATAGATAGATAGATAGATAGATAGATAGATAGTAGATAGATAGACAGACAGACAGACAGACAGACGTAGATAAGAGAGAGAGAGAGAGAGACAGAGACAGAGAGAGATGATAGATAGATAGATAGATAGATAGATAGATAGATAGATATGTAGATAAGAGAGACACACACACAGAGAGAGATGATAGATGATAGATAGATAGATAGATTGATAGATGATAGATAGATAGACAGACAGACAGACAGACGTAGATAAGAGAGAGAGAGAGAGAGAGACAGAGACAGAGACACACACAGAGAGAGATGATAGATAGATAGATAGATAGATAGACAGACAGACAGACAGACAGACAGACAGACAGACAGACGTAGATATACTATAGACTAGATATACTGTAGATATATATTAGAAAATTGCCCTGCAGAATTCAAACAAAGTGTAAGGTTTGTAAGAAAATTCAGACAAAATGTAAGGTAGCTGTTGAGTTTTATCCCATTTTATGACCTTTCTTGCCAGTTGCTAAGTGAACCACTATCGATGTTAAGTTAGTCACACGGTTGTTAAGTGAATCTGGCTTCCCCATTGACTTTGCTTGTCAGAAGGTCGCAAAAGGGGATCATGTGACCCCGGGACACTGCGACCGTCGTAAATCTATGCCAGTTGCCAAGCGTCTAAATTTTGATCACATGACCGTGAGGATATTACTATGGTTGTAAGTGTGGAAAAACGGTCATAAGCTACTTTTTCCTCGGCGCGGTTCTAGCTTCAAATGGTCAATAAACAAACAGTGGTATGTTAAGCATTACCTGTATACAAAAATATGTATATTATACATGGAAAGGATCTGAGCAAATGGAGGTTAAACAAAATAACATAACATTTGCTTTTAATTATGCTAAACTATCTGATAACCCAGCGTTGCCCATGTATTTATTTATAGGAAGGAAATGTCTGGACCAAACGTAATTTCTAACGTTAGATTTTCCCCCTTGTAAAGGACTGTGAAGCTGTTACCATGGCAAGCCCACTGCACTGTACAGTAGAAGCCATTTTAAGGCACAACAGGCTGTATCTTAACAGAACACACACTCCGAGGGGTATTAGGGGTGTCTTACCCCCACAGTATTTGTTTCTAGAGAGTAAGTCATCTGTGTATCAAGTTCGGTTGAAATTGCTCGAGGCGTTCCAGAGTTATGCTGGAACACACACGCACAAATATACACACACTTATATAGATAGATAAACAGTTGTTAAGGAAAAATGGTATTAAAAAGGCACAAGAAATGCAGTCGCACAGAGACACCTGCATTTCTCAAACCGATGCCGAGACCGAATGTTTCAAAATAAAGGAAAGGAAAAGAGAGAAGTTCAAATTTGTTGGAGTTGTTCCTTTTCTTTTTCTAGAAAGGCATGTTCCCTGCCAAGGAAGGAGAGCTGAAATCTTCAAAGCCAAATTTAGCTTCCTTACAATGAATTCCATTTCACTAATGTGCCCGATTAGACTAGCGAATGCTTTAGGAGTCGAATGCTTTGCGTGGGGTTTATTGTACACTTCATAAGCCATTTCTGCCACTTACGGTGTTTATACGCTTAAGATAAAGAAGCGCGGCTAGAAACCTTTACAGTTTTGGTTACCTAGAGAAAAGTCACAATGGAAGCCTTGGGAAGTAGATTGTATTCTTGGGGTTCCATGAGAATAGAAAAGAAACAGCAAAGAGACCATTTAGTTCTTAGGTTTTAGGTCATTATCCAAATGGGAAATAACTCAATTACTCATCTCTGGCGTCTCCCAAAGCCTCTTGCGTGCAATTGGAATAAACAATCGACTATGGATCTCTTAATATTAATATCAAGGGCTAATCTCTCTGAGCAGCATGTTGGCCTAGAGGTGGCTCTCTAGCCTCACAATCAGGAGGTTGTGAGTTTGATCCTAAGTAGCCGCAGATATTTCTCTCTTACTCTCTGGCACAAAGGAAAATGTCTGCTGTGAGCCCTGTGTAGGCATCAGGAAGGGCAGTCAGCCGGCAGATGCTCAGCTCCATTCAGTCACCCTGACTCCACCCCAGTGGAATTACAGGGCCATTAAAAGAAAAAAAAGAGCTATTCTCTCTCTCTCTCTCTCTCTCTCTCAGCTTTGTTAGAAGGGATACCCTGGAGAAGTTGAAGAAGCTTCTTGGATGAGAAGTGAAATGCCTTCAAAGAAAAACCAGAATGTCCAGTTGCCTCTTGAAAAAAAGCATCTTTCGGATATCTGAGAGGGAGTTCAGGATGCTCTCACAATAGCACTTTATAAGGCTTTGGCAAGGCCACACTTGGAATACTACAGTTTTGATTACCACGATGTAGAAAAGATGTGGAGACTGTAGAGAGAGTGCAGAGAAGAGCAAAGATGATTAGGGGACTGGAGGCTAAAACATATGAAGAAGGGTTGCAGGAACTGGGGATGTCTAGTTTAATGAAAATAAGGACCAGGGGAGACATGATAGCAGTGTTCCGCTATCTCAGGGGTTGCCACAAAGAAGAAGGAGTCAAAATATTCTCCAAAGCACCCAAAGGCAGGACAAGAAGGAATGGGTGGAAACTAATCAAGGAGAGAAGCAACTTAGAACTGAGGAGAAATTTCCTGACAGTTAGAACAATTAATCAGTGGAACAGAAATTGTCTGCAGAAGTTGTGAATGCTCCAACACTGGACGTTTTTAAGAAGATGTTGGATAGCCATTTGTCTGAAGTGGTGTAGGGTTTCCTGACTTATCAGGGGGTTGGATTAGAAGACCTTCAGGGTCCCTTCCAACTCTGTTATTCCATTCCATTCCACTCCACTCCATGCACTCTTATGCACCAAGACGAATTCTTTGTGTATCCAATCAAACATGACCAATAAAAAATGTTCTGTTCTGTTCTGTTTTATTCTTCTTGTTTTGCTCTATTCTATTCTATTCCACTCTACCCCAGTCCACTCCAGTCCATTATTCCATTCCATTCTTTTCCACTCCATTATTCTATTCTATTCTATTCTATTCTATTCTATTCTATTCTATTCTATTCTATTCCATTCCATTCCATTCCATTCCATTCCATTCCATTCCATTCCATTCCATTCCATTCCATTCCATTCCATTCATGCCTGGTTTTCAGCTAATGAATATTGCATTAGTAAACTGTCTAAGGGCAGGGGTCCCTAAGTCCCAGGCCCTGGCCTACTACCAGGCCACAACCAACTTGCAACCAGATTTGCACAAGTCAAGATGTCCGTACATGTGTGTGTGCATCGGCCCGCCCCTCCCACAAGTTGAGTGGCATGCGCACATGTGTATGTTGGCCCATCACTCACATGGCCCAGTTCCCATGCCCCCTCCCCCAGGCTGCCAAATCAGAAAGGCTGGGAACTGCTGCTCTAGGAGTATAAATGGTGCCTTGGTGAAGGTGTTACCATATGAATGGGCCCATCCGGGTTCAAATCTACTACTTCCTTGGAAAGTGACTTATCCGCAACTCGACTCCCTGAATAGAAAGGTAATTAATAAATAAGCAGCAAAGTGCGAGCAAACACCTTTAATGTAGGCAAACATTGCTAAAGGATGCAACAGGAACTTCGTTTTGTATGCGCACTCGTTTCTTTTCATCTTCTTGCTGTTTGTGATAATGAGTTTCAAAATCAATATTCAAAAGTCTTATTAGCCAAGGCAGGTGCGAATTTGCTTTGGAAACAGTTCTCAAGCATTTTGCACTCCCAGAGGGAGAGGAAGCTTAATTCCTTCACGTTGAATTTTCCATCCAATCATAGTCTAAGGCTCTCTTTCCATTTTGTATTTGTGGTCATTGTTTCTGCTGAATTCCTTGCAATCTATCTATCTATCTATCTATCTATCTATCTATCTATCTATCTATCTATCCATCCATCCATCCATCCATCCATCCATCCATCCATCCATCCATCCATCCATCCATCCATCCATCCATCCATCCATCCATCCATCCATCCATCCATCCATCCATCCATCTATCTATCTATCTATCTATCTATCTATCTATATCATCAGTATCTATCTAATCCGTCCGTCCGTCCATATCTATCTATCTATCTATCTATCTATCTATCTATCTATCTATCTATCTATCTATCTATCTATCTATCATCTTCTATCATCTGTCTATTATCTGTCTGTCTATGTCTACATATATCATCTATCTTATCTATCATCTTCTGTCATCTATCATCTGTCTGTTTGTCTGTCTGTCTGTGTGTCTCTATCTATCTATCTATCTATCTATCTATCTATCTATCTATCTATCTATCTATCTATCTATCTATCTATCTATCTATCTATCCACCCACCCACCCACCCACCCACCCACCCACCTATCTCTCTATCTATCTATCTATCTATCTATCTATCTATCTATCTATCTATCTATCTATCTATCTATCTATCGTGCTTCATTATTTACACACAAGAGGGATCTACAATATCTATCTATCATCCATCTATCCATTATCTCTCTCTCATCTCTCCTATCTATCTATCTATCTATCTATCTATCTATCTATCTATCCATCCATATCTACCTATCATCTTCTATCATCTGTCTATCATCTGTCTGTCTCTGTCTATCTATCTAATATCTATCTTATCTATCATCTTCTGTCATCTATCATCTGTCTGTCTATCTATCTATCTATCTATCTATCTATCTATCTATCTATCTATCTATCTATCTATCTATCTATCTATCTTCATTATCTACACACAAGAGGGATCTACAGTATCTATCTATCATCCATCTATCCATTATCTCTTTCTCATCTCTCTTATCTATCTCTATCTATCTATCTATCTATCTATCTATCTATCTATCTATCTATCTATCTATCTATCTATCTACCATCTGTCTGTTTGCAACGTCTTGGCCTCTATCTCGCACGTTTGCTTCAATCTAGGAAGAAAAAAATTTCTGAAGATTCAGCATTCCCCCCCCCACCCCCACCCCCGGTGTATTTTATAAAGGCCAACAAACGACACTTCGCTTGAAACAAGTGAATTTAGTTAAATGTCACCCTAACTGAAGTCTTCGGGAATGATATGATAAATAAATAAATAAGTAAGTAAGCTGGGAAGTAAGTAAGTAAATAAATAAAATCTGAGGCATTTTGACATCTGCACATCTCTTTGATTTTTGCATTGTGGATCTTCGTTGTATCTCTTATGGATCCAAATGTTGTTTTGTTGTGTTTCATAACCAAACGCAGCAGTTGTGTCCTGCCAGTTCTTAGAGTTAATCCGATGTCATTTCAACTCAAATTTAAATCTGCGAATTTGGCTTTTTGGGCGATGTACATTGGAGCGTATTGTGAAGATACACACTCTGCCCATGGAGTCATGCCCTTTCCAGATGCAGATTTGTGGTTTTTTTTTTTTTTAATCTTAGATTTTAAAAGTCGGCCTTGAACAGATGGCAAAAGCCTGGATGAAATTAATATGTGCACTAGACTGAAATGAGATCGACTGCCAATAATTCTCCCTTTGTTTGCATTTCCATAGCGATCTGTGTCAACCTGACTTAATTGACTATAAATGTGAACAATGTCAAGGAACAGAAGGAAGAAAATCTCTAAAAGAGATTTTTTTTTAAAAAAAATATTACAATGCAGAGCATAAGTTTTAGCACTACGGGGAGCTTCAAAGGGGTGATTTTAAGGCATTCGTTTTTCAGAGACGGGTCTATTGAACCAGCCTTTCCACTCAAATCTTTCAATTGGATCTCTGTAGCTGTCCAACACATTGAACCTTTGAAGACACTTTGGAGGCATTCAAACACAGTGTATAGATTTAATGCAACACCCCCCCCCCCCAAATTCTTTGTGGCTCTTGCAGCTTTCTTCATGTAGATGGGCAAATCAATGCTCACCCCTGTTTCGTAAAAGTGTTGCATATATAGCAGCAACACATGGATTCTCTACAGACGTCTCACAACTTGTGTTTTGGAAGAACATTTTGTGCCTTGCCAGCGGCCAGCAGAGCTGGCAGCAGAGTCAAACAGTGAGGAGGTTGGGGAGGAACATGGGCCAGTCCTGGAGTCTGGGGAAGGCTTGGGGAGGGCTCTGCATCAGAGGCAGAGAGGGGGCCAGGGCCTTCTGGTAGTTACATACTGCCTCTGGAGCCTCCGGAGTCTGACATCAGCGAGGCAGAAGAACAGTGTGAGCCTGTTCCCAGTGCGCACATGCGGAGAGCTGCCAGAAGGCAAGAACAGTTAAGACAAAAAGGGAGACTCAGGAGGAAGGCTTGGAGATGATTGGCCCCTCCCACAAGACATAAAAGAGGAGTGAACGGACGTGAGCCGTTGCAGGAAGCAATTAGTTCGTCCTTTTCGGTTCAGTCTCTGAGAAGCTCTGTTTGACTCTGTGCTACATTTGGCCTTGCAAAACTAATTGGCAATTAGATCTCTGGCAGCGTTTCAAGGGAGATAAAGGTGAGTGCTTATCAACATTACCCTGAAAGACTTTGGCAACTTGAGCAGACACCTATCGGACTCTTCACAGGCTGTTTGTGAATTATTGTGGGCTGTGAATGAACATAATTCCCAGCCGTTTAAATAAAAAGAGGGTTTTTGGGACTAAGTTTGTGATTCATGCTTTCTCAGGAAACCTAGATCAGAACAGAACATTGCACAAATAATGCCCATGTTAATTTCTGGGAGGGGGAAGAGATGCAAGTAAAACTAAAGGTGTGGGCAGCCATGGATGAATGTGTGGTTATTTATTTTGCACCTGGTGATGTTATATTAGCCAGGGGACTACAATGTTGATGCAGAATAGCAGCTTGGCTATCTGTTTGCTAGGCCTGTTTAGTTCATATTTGCATGCTTTCCAACTGTCTATGGAGCAACATGGTATATGTAGTATAATAGCAGTTAGACTTATATACCGCTTCCTAGGGCTTTCAGCCCTCTCTAAGTGGTTTACAGAGTCAGCATATTGCCCCAACAATCTGGGTCCTCATTTTACCCACCTCCGAAGGATGGAAGGCTGAGTCAACCCTGAGCCGGTGAGATTTGAACAGCCGAACTGCAGAACTGCAGTCAGCTGAAGTAGCCTGCAGTGCTGCATTTAACCACTGCGCCACCTCGGCAATGCAGTGAGCCATGTGCAGATCTGCACATTGGGGAAACAAAACAACCACTTCATGGATGCATGGCACAACATAGGAGAACAAACCCATCAGGACTCGATTCAATAGTCCATCTGCAGAGCAGTGGTGGGTTTCAAATTATTTTAGAACCTCTTCAATAGGTGTGGCCTCTTTTGTGGAAGTGGCTTGCTAGCCGTGTGACTAGATGGGAGTGGCTTGTCAGCCATGTGACCGGGTAGGCATGGCCAACTTGTAAAATGTGGTGAAACTCACTTAACAAGGCTCTTGCTTAGCAACCAAAATGTTGGCTCAGAAACTCTGGCATTTGAAGTCCACAAAGCTGTCAAGTTACAAGACCCTTGCATCTCTAACACTTTAGGGGAAAAAAATCCCAGGGGTGTTCAAACTTGACAGCTTTAAGACTTGTGGACTTCAACTCCCAGAATTCCTCCTCTCACTCTTCATCTTGATGATGTGCGGACGGGCAGGGGGAGGGAGCTGGAACTGGTTCTAAATGGGCCCATTTCCAGCCTCCAGGAAGCCTCTGCAGCCCAGGAGGCAGTTTTTGCGCTCCCGGAGGCTTGAGGAAAACTTCCAGAGCCCAGGTAGGGCAAAAAACGGGCCTCCCGGAAGCTCCAGAAGGCTGGAAACAGGTCCGTATCCAGCCTCCAGAGAGCCTCCGGAGCCTGGGGAGGGCAGAAAAATCCCCCCCGCCATGGTGAAAGAGGCCAACTAGGCCACACCCACCATAGCCACACCCACCCAGCAACTGGGCAGAGAACCTGTGGCTAAAATATTTGTAGCCCACCCCTGATTAGCATGGACTTTTAGATCCTGCCACCAGAAGTGAATTCTGAATCAACTTCATGAGAAATTAATCACTCTGTAAATTAGTACTGTATTTTTCAGAGTATAAGACTCACTGGAGTATAAGACGCACCAAGGTTTTAAAGAGGCAAATAAAAAAAAAGTTTTTGCACTCTGCAGACCTCCCCAAAATGGCCTGATTTTTGAGAAAACGGGCCCTTTCCCCCCCCCAAAAGACATGAATAGCCTTTAGGGGGTTTGCAGAGTGCTCGGGGGGAGGGGGACACACGAACAAAAAATGGCCCATTTTTCACGAAAACACCCATTTTTCATTTTAAAAAAGGGCATGGATAGCGTTTAGGAAGCTTATAGAGTGTTCCTGGGGGCTGGAGGGGGTTAAAAATTGAGCAAAACCCAGGTCGTTTTTTGCTCATTTCTGCCCTCCCCAGCCCCCAGGAGCTGTCTAAAAGCTTCCTAGAGGCTCTGCACAGCCATTTTGGTGAAGGGGGCGGGGTTTCAGGAGGCAAAAATGCTGTATTCAGTGTATAAGACACACCCAGATTTTCAGCCTCTTTTTTGAGGGGAAAAGGTGTGTCTTATACTCTGAAAAATACGGTGTATTGTGGAAGTGGTCAACAGTAAGTTTTGATGGGTTTTTGTGTTTTCCAATTTTGAAGAAAATCACTTAGTATTAACTGGTCTTCTAGCCTGAAGAATTGTTGCACGTCGGCCCGGGTCCCACGGGCTCCTCAGAAAGCACTGAGCAGACATTATTATATCTTTTGAAAAATGATGTATTTCAGGAATCCAATATTTCCTTCAAGTGGCATCTAACAGAGGAAAGACATTGAGAAATCATAGATGAACTGTCCTTCGATCAGGGAAATGTGTCCTCTGTTGTGTATTATCTTATTAAAAGGTAAAGGTTCCCCTCGCACATATGTACTAGTTGTTCCTGACTCTAGGGGGTGGTGCTCATCTCTGTTTCAAAGCTGAAGAACCAGCACTGTCTGAAGACATCTCTGGGGTCATGTGGCCGACATGACTTAATGGCGAAGGCACATGAAACACTGTTTTCCTTCACATCAAAGGTGGTTCCTATTTTTCTACTTGCATTTTTACGTGCGTTCAAACTGCTAGGTTGACAGAAGCTGGGACAAGTAATGGGAGCTCACTCGGTTACGCGGTGCTGGGGATTCAAACCACCAAACTGCCTACCTTTCTGATCGACAAGCTCAGCGTCTTCCCCACCACATCCTAAAAATACAGTAGATCTCATTAAACTTGGTTGAGCTGATTATTTGAATAATACAGGATTAAGCAGAATATTAAAATTGGTGCAGTGGTTAGAATGCAGTACTGCAGGCTATTTCTGCTGCGTGCCAGCTGCCTGCAATTTGGCAGTTCAAATCTGCCAGCTGCCTGCAATTTGGCAGTTCAAATCTCACCATGTTGAAGGTTGGCTCAGCCTTCCATCCTTTCCAAGATGGGTAAAATGAGGACGCAAATTGTTGGGGGCAATATGCTGACTCTTTAAACTGCTTAGAACAGGGCTGTAAAGCACTGTAAATCAGCATATAAGTCTAAAGTTGATCCTCAGTCCATTGGTGTAGCAATTTTCAGTTAGCCTAGCAATACGTTAACATTTTATTTTATATTCAAGATATGCTCACACATCTGATGATATCCTCCTTCAGCCATCCAATTTGGAAGGCTCAGTTTGGTCTGTGTGATTGGTGTAGTCCCTCCGATGGCAACTTCTGCTACGAAGACCAGAGGGATGGAATTAAGTAAACTGTCAAACAATTTCATAAAATGTAATTCCTGTCTTATGCATTCACTGTTCTTCTCATTCCTTCTCAATCGGCTACACAATTATGGTCTAGAATCCTGTAGGGGGTGAGAATGGGTATCACACCTGGGAGACAATGTAATTCACATCATTGTGACATTGGCCAATCAAAGGTTTTCTGCGTTGTGTTGGGGCCGCAACTGCTGCTTCCAAGAACTGACTGGAAGAAATTAGAAAGAGGAATTGAATTTGCGCCGAAATTTCATCTGGTTACTGGAATTGCTGGTCAAGATTTCCAAGTGAAGCCTTAAAGTGGAATACTTGATTATGTCCTTTAAACACCAATTTCAGACAAAGGGACTAATAAGGAAGAATTAGCCAAAGGAAGAAAGAAATTTCATTTATGATTAAATTCTTCCTTTCCTTTCCTCTTCCCTTATTCTTTTTTCCCCTTCCTTTCCTCATTGCTTCCTTTCCTTCCTCTTTTTTCCTTTCCATTCTTTTCCTTTTCTTCCCTTCCTCTCTTCTTTCTTCCCTTCCCTCTTTTCTTCCTTCCTTTCCTTTCCTTCCTCTTTTTTCCTTTCCTTTCCTTCCCTTCCCCTCTTCTTCCTTCCCTTCCCTTCCTCTTTTCTTCCTTCCTTTCCTTTCCTTCCTCATTTTTTCTTTCCTTTCCTTCCCTTCCCCTCTTCTTCCTTCCCTTCCCTTCCTCTTTTCTTCCTTCCTTTCCTTTCCGTATCTGCGCTTTGGAAACCACTAAAACCCACCTTATCAAATAGGGATGCGGTAAAAATAAGACAATATATAAAAAAAACGGTGGCCACAACAGTAGGAAATTCTGCCCGATTTTTAATGTATGATGGGCAAAATTTTGATCACCCAGTTGATAGGTTTCATTGCATCACTTCTTTGTCCCTCCTAAATCTGCCTTCTATGAAAATAGTTTGAGATTATGCCTTGGGGTTTTCACATTCTTCCATCTTTCTTGTGCTCTGTCTTGATATTTTCCGGTTCTACTTAAAATAACTCCAGAATTGAACAGTAGAATTCCGGTTAGGACCTTTATGGCTCTTGGAGTGTTTAAGATTGCCGATGATTCTCAATCATCCAGGTCATGGTTGTCCCAAAGGTGCTTTTTCAAGAGGCAACTGGATTTTCTTGTTTTTTCTTTGGAGACATTTCACTTCTCATCCAAGAAGCTTCTTCAGCTCTGACTGGATGGTGGGGAATGGAAGGATTTATATTCCTTGCAGACGGCTGGTCATTTGCATCCTTTTGGAGAGTCATTGAGGCCACCTGGAGGTTTATCTGTATCCTCAGGGTCACCTGAGTGGTGCAAATGAGTGTTGAGCCTTCTTGGAACTGCTGAAAGGACTTGGTTATAGACTGAAGATAGACGGTGTCGTATCCCTTCCCCTCTGCTGAAAGAGAACGGTTCGAGGACAGAGATAAATCTCCAAGTGGCCTCAACGACTCTCTAAAAGGATGCAAATGACCAGCTGTCTGCAAGGAGTATAAATCCTTCCGTTCCCCACCATCCAATCAGAGCTGAAGAAGCTTCTTGGGCGAGAAGCAAAACATCTTCAAAGAAAAAGAAGAAAGTCAGGTGCCTCCTGAAAAAAAGCACCTGCGGAACAGGTAAAGCCCTGGGTTTTATTTATTTTTTATTTGTGCTGCATCCTGGCATTTTATAAAGCAGTCACACTATATTCTCAATTTCCTTTTTCCCCCTGAAATTACTTGTTTGGTATCAGGCCCTCGAATGCTTCTATTATGAGTGTTTGTATTAGGGAAACTGTGGCTCCAAAGAGGTTTATTTTAGGAATATTAGCAATGCTTTCCTGCAGCAACGCTAGTTTATCGATTTTTCCCCTCTGTGCCATTTTTCTTTTTGTTACAGATTCATTTTCGAGAGCATCTTCACCGTACAAATATCCACTGGATGATAAATCACATCTTAAAATCTATTAGCTTTTTTTTTTTTAGCTTTTCATGATGACCCGAAAGCAGCAACTGAAATTCTTTATTGTTCTTTCCTATCACAGTTTAAGACTGTGGGTAGGGATAGAAGAGTAAACCTTTCCCGTGGTCACTTTTTAAAAAAATCATTGCTTGTTTTATTAACTTGGACCGTTACGATGGTAACATGTGAGTCTTATTACAGGTAGTACGGCCACAAGTGAGCCTAAAATCAATGGAATACTTTTACATACTTTCGGACTGCTAGGTTGGCAGAAGCTGGGACAAGTCACGGGAGCTCACTCCGTTACGCGGCGCTAGGGATTCGAACCACCGAACTACCGACCTTTCTGATCAACAAGCTCAGCGTCTTAGCCCCTGAGTCACTGCATCCCTTTCAATTTTGGTTGATTTTATCCTATCCTTAAATGATCTTGGTTTACAGGTCAAGCAATCAAGTATCCAAATTTATTTATAATAAATTATTCAGAGTGATTAAAATAGAAACACACACACACACACACACACACACACACACACACACACACACACACACACACATATCTTTCTGAGTTCATTCTTTGGGGTTTTTTAAAATAAATTTTATTGAGTTTCTATTAATTCCATTTCTTTGTGCTTAATAAACATCATGTTGTCTGGGTATTTAATTTGCTTAACAATACAAATTCCATTCTTACTCCCTTTTTTTCCAACCACTTAGTAAACTTGAAGATTCAAACTTGGCAAACCAATTGCTATACAATACAGGCAACCATCATTTGGGAAAGCTGCACGAAGTATATTATCATATATGAAGGATGATTTGGTATCCTAAAAACTATGCCTAGGTCTGCACTGCACTGCACTCGAAAACTCAGAAGATGGTGACTGACCCAGATTGGATCCTGCAAAATATTATATATATATATAAATCTACCCTGCAACATACATAGGACAAAGGAATAGGAGAATAAATGCACACATCGCAGAACACAAGAACACAGTCAGGAAAGAAGAAAAAACTTCCTCCCTTTTCCAGCACCTTAAAGCAACAGGACATGAAATTGATTTTGAAGGAACCAGGTTAATCTCCAAAACTGAACACTTCAACAAGAGAATAATTATGGAAGCTATCGAAATAGAGAAACACCCCCACAACATGAATAAACGTAACGATACCTCCCACCTAACAGACATCTGGAAACCAGCCCTAGTCAACAAATGAACCCCACCCACCACCCAGGCCATTACAACATGAAACAACAACGGACACACAGCCAGCACCAATCTACCAATCATGATACAACCCCCAACCAATCACTCCACTTACTGAAACAAAGCCAGCACTCCACATCCACCCACCAAGATTTATAGAAAGACAGCAGCTCCGATCACACTTTAAGCCCAACACCCAGCCTGAAGATGGCGAGTAAGACCTCGCTGAAACGTTGCCAAACTGCACTCTATCCTCCTCTCTTCTCCTCCCCTCCCCTCCCCTCCATTCTTCTGCCTTGCCTTCCCTTGCCCAATCCAGTCCAGTCTTCCATTCAGTGATGGGATTCAAAAATTTGTTACTATCGGTTCTGTGGGCGTGGCTTGGCAGGCATGGTGTGGCTTGGTGGGCATGACAGGGAAGGTTACTGTAAAATCTCAGTTCCCATCCTACTCCAGGGGAAGGTTACTGAAAAATCCCCCTTCCCTCCCAATCACCTGGGACTCGAGAGGCAGAGAATAGATGAGGGCGGGGCCAGCCAGAGGTGGTATTTGCCGGTTCTCTGAACTACTCAAAATTTCCGCTACCGGTTCTCCAGAACTGATCAGAACCTGCTGAATACCACCTCTGCTTCCATTACATTCCAGAGGAGAGGGTCTCCCCCTCCCTCGCTGCACAATACTGGCCCAAAATTGTGTAGTTTCAGAGAGCTCTGCACCAGGATTTGATTAATAGTCTGTGAGTAGCTGAATGTGTCTTACAGCAAGTGCCATATGGTACATTATCACTTTCATTATCAACTGCATCTTAGTGACAAGTACAGTTCCTGACAAGCAGGGAATCATTTAATAGAAAAGAGGGAAGCCATAATTTGCAGAAGTAGGATTCGCTTGACATCCTAGGGCACAGCGGCTGACTTTGGGGCAAAGTGTGTAGTTTTGCTCACAACACTAACATATGCCACAACGGGGGGGGGGGGGGGAACCTGAATGTTGCTGTTATTCAAAGCAGCCCTTTGAGGGGGCTGGTAGTCTGGTAGATGGATAATATTTCACGCGGCTGTCATAATAGGGAAGGCTGAAAGAAGTTTATCATCGCCATGTTAGGGAAAACGCCTTGGAGACCATAGCTTAACATATGAGGCAGGGATGCAGGGATCCATTAAAAGGAGAAATGGCAGCAGGTTTAGGATCTGCTAAAAAGGCATAAGGATGTGAGCAAATATTTGCTTTTTCCCTAGATTTCTCTCCCTCCCTCCCTCCCTCCCTCCCCCCTCTCTGTATCTCTCTCCTCCTCTTTTTTCTGTCTATCTGTCTCTTTCTCTCTCTCTCTTTCTCATTTTCTCTCTTTCTCTCTCTCTTTTTCTGCCCATCTTTTTCTCTCTCTTTCTTTCTCTCTCTCTTTCTCATTCTCTCTGTCTGCCTGTCTCTGTCTTGCTTTTTCTGCCCATCTCTCTCTCTCTGTATGTCTCTCTCATTCTCTCTCTCTGTCTTTCTATCTCTCTCTTTTTCTCTCTCATTCTCTCTCTGTCTTTCTCTCTGTCTCTTTCTCTCTCTCTTTCTGCCCATCTTTCTCTCTCTGTATGTCTCTCTTTCTCATTCTCTCTCTCTGTGTCTCTCTTTTTCTGCCATCTTTCTCTTTCTTTCTTTCTTTCTTTCTTTCTTTCTTTCTTTCTTTCTTTCTTTCTTTCTTTCTTTCTTTCTCTTTCTTTCTTTCTTTCTTTCTTTCTTTCTTTCTCTCTTTCTTAGAAAAGATGTGGAGACTCTGGAAAGAGGGCAGAGAAGAGCAACAAAGAGGATTAGGGGACTGGAGACTAAAACATACAAAGAACAGTTGCAGGAACTGGGTATGTCTAGTTTAATGAAAAGAAGGACCAGGTGAGACATGATAGCAGTCTTCCAATATCTCAGAGGTTGCCCCAAAGTAGAGGGAGTCAAGCTACTCTCCAAAGCCCCTGAGGGTAGAACAAGAAGCAATGGGTAGAAACTAATCAAGAAGAGAAGCAACTTAGAACTGAGGAGAAATTTCCTGACAGTGGGAAAAATTAATCAGTGGAACAGCTTGCCTCCAGAACTTGTGAATGCTCCAACATTGGAGTTTTTTTTAAGAAGATGTTGGATAATGACTGAAGTGGTGTAGGGTTTCCTGCCTAAGTAGGGGGTTGGACTAGAAGACCTCCAAGGTCCCTTCCAACTCTGTTATTCTATTCTATTCTAAAAAGTTTTTAAGAAGGGACCGGACAACCATTTGTCTGAAATGGTATAGAGTTTCCTGCTTGGGCATGAGGTTGGACTAGAAGACCTCCAAGGTCCCTTCCAACTCTGTTATTCTGTTCAATATTCTAGGCAACAGAAGAGTGTTTCCTCTTGATGTTGCTCTTATTGACATTGAGGGATATTGGTCTCACGTTGCGTTTGTTCTTGTAAATTTTTGCTGGTTGTAATCAATATTTTTGATGGATTAAGTGGGAGGTGGAAGAAAGCAACACTATTTGCAAGCGATTGTTTTCAGTCTGTAAAATCCCTTTTTTTCCTCCCAGCGATGCAAGAAATCTCGACTTCACCAGCAACCAGCCAATAGAACGTTTCATTTTTTTTCCATTGGTCGAATGGAGCGGTCTTTGTGGTTTTGATTTTCCTTTCCTTTAAATTCATCCCTGAGTTCCAAATGCAGATATTTTGCAGCTGAGGGCAGTATTGGTTTAGGAAACCTGCAGTTTTTAATATATTGCGGGAGAGAGGCAATGTTATTTTCAACTATCTTTGTGGTCATGCGTGTTGTGATACATTGGAGAAAGAAGAAGAATAAAAAACCAAGATTCCTGGGGCTCTGTCGCAGCTTTTATTTTTTTTAAAAAAAAAAGGAAGGAAGGAAGGGAGAAAGGGAGAAAGAAATATAGCAGTACAAGCCTTCGTGAAATGCACAACATTTATAGAGCAATAGCAAGATTCCGTAAACAGGAGTTAATAATCCGTCAACAATCGGAATAAAATATAGTAGCATTATCTTTCCAGCGTCTTATTTTTATATATATATAACCTTAGTAGCACACGGCAATATAAAACACTACAGTGATTCTTTGTATTGCTATTGTTCCTCTTTTCCTGATAAATATGTCCTGTTCAGGTATATTTTGAGGACAGGAAATAATTTAGAGGAGACATGCAGGCATGCATCGGGGGTGAGGGGGGTGTCCCGTCCCTCCCAGGAGTCTCCACATGGCCCGTTTTGGATGCCAGGTGTAGGGCCCATGTGACAGCTCTGGGAGGGCAAAAAACGGTCCTCCTGGAGGTTCTGGAAGTCCAGAAATGGGCCCATTTCCAGCCTCCGGAGGGCCTCCAGAATCTGGGGAGGCCTTTTTCACCTTCCCTGAGGCTCTAACCCTAACCCTAACCCCCCTCCACTGAGGTGCAGGAGGCTGAGTAGGCCACACCCACCATGCCCACCCAGCAACTGGGCAGAGAATCGGTTGCAAACATTTTTCAATCCCACACCTAGTCGCGTACATGTACAGGGGGAGGGGAGGGGGGTATCATGCGTGCATGCACAGGGGGGCAGGGGGCATTGCATTATGGATGTGGGCACATGCATGCATGCTGTTGTGCCGTGCATACACAATTTCGGCACGCAAGGACAGAAAGGCTAGCCATCACCGATATAGAGCTTTGTCGCCAGTGGTGGGATTCAGCCAGTTCGCACCTATTTGGGAGAACCGGTTGGTAACTTTCTAAGTAGTTCAGAGAACTGATTGTTGGAAGAAATCTCCTTTTGTTTTTTTTTCCACTTTACAGGGCTAATCCTGTAAGGAAGGCAGGAAGGAAACATTCTGGTGTTGTTTCTAGCCCAATCTTTATTGACCTGCTTACAGAAACTGCCTCTCCGGTTAACCCTTATTCCATTGTAACAGCTAAGGTGAAGCGCCCATCGACCTGAGTGACCTTGAGTTGGCCAAGCCCACCCAGTCACATGACCACCGAACCCCACCTACCCAGATAGTCATTAAGGCAGAGAACCGGTTGTTAAATTATTTGAATCCCACCACTGTTTGTTGCCCAACCATGGTAAATTATTAGATGGATTGGATTCCGACTCTCAAGATTTCTCGCCTAATGTGGTTAAGGCTGAGAATTCAAGACATTAAAAAAACCACCCAGGTTTCCCTGAACATAGCTAAAATTTATGGTGATTTTTTCTTTTTCTTTTAGCGACTCTGTAGTCCCTTTCATTGGGATAGAGTCGGGACGACTGATTGGTGGTTGAGTATTTACTGGCCTGCTTCCCTTCCTGAGGCCTATGTGGGGCTCACAGCAAACAATTATTCACTGCACCCAGAGACAGAAATATCTGTCGCTACCTAAGCCCGAACTCACAAGCTCTTTGAGGTGGAAAGAATTCCACCCCTAGGCCACTGTAGCCCTCTAGATAAATTTTATTATATTCTCCATGAAATTAGGCCGACTTCGATTACCCATCGGTGAACTTACTGCCAATTGTGATATTTTAAAGCTTGCTTTGCTTTTACTTTATTTCCATTTTTTAATAACTCTCATTCGACATTCAGATCAGTGACTATAATAATAATATTCAAAATATAAATAAGATTAGGGTCACATAAGACTGAACTTAGGGACATGGAGTATTTCCATAAGAATCCTTGTCCCTGTAAAGTGAGCCACGGTGGCACAGTGGTTAGAGTGCGGTACTGCAGGCTACTTCTGCTGACTGCCAGCTGACTGCAATTTTGGCAGTTCAAATCTCATCAGGCTCAGGGTAAAATGAGGACCCAGATTGTTGGGGGCAACAGGCTGACTCTGTAAACCGCTTAGAGAGGGCTGTAATGAATTGTGAAGCTGCATATAAGTAAGTGCTATAGCTAGTCCTTCCTTCCTTCCATCCATCCATCCTTCTTTCCTTCCTTCCCATGGAGGCACAGTGGTTAGAACGCAGCATTACAGACTGACTCTGCTGACTGCCAGCAGTTCGATCCTGACCGGCTCAAGGTTGACTCAGCCTCCCATCCTTCTGAGGTGAGTAGAACGAGGACCCAGATTGTTGGGGGCAACAGGCTGACTCTGTAAACCGCTTAGAGAGGGCTGTAATGCATTGTGAAGCTGCATATAAGTCTAAGTGCTATAGCTAGTCCTTCCTTCCTTCCTTCCTTCCTTCCTTCCTTCCTTCCTTCCTTCCTTCCTTCCTTCCTTCCATCCATCCATCCATCCATCCATCCATCCATCCATCCATCCATCCTTCTTTCCTTCCTTCCCATGGAGGCACAGTGGTAGGAATGCAGCATTACAGGCTGACTCTGCCAACTGCCAGCAGTTCAATCCTGACCGGCTCAATGTTGACTCAGCCTTCCATCCTTCTGAGGTCAGTAAAATGAGAGCCGAGATTTTGGGGGGCAAGAGGCTGACTCTGTAAACCGCTTAGAGAGGGCTATAAAGCACTGTACAGCAGTAAATACAGTAAGTCTACATTCTATTGGTAGTTCTTTCTTTCTTTCTTCCTTCCTTCCTTCCTTCCGTCCCTCCCATGGGGGCACAGTGGTAAGAATGCAGCATTACGGACTGACTCTGCTGACTGCCAGCAGTTCGATCCTGACCGGCTCAAGGTTGACTCAGCCTCCCATCCTTCCGAGGTGGGTAAAATGAGGACCCAGATTGTTGGGGGCAACAGGCTGACTCTGTAAACCGCTTAGAGAGGGCTGTAATGAATTGTGAAGCTGCATATAAGTAAGTGCTATAGCTAGTCCTTCCTTCCTTCCATCCATCCATCCTTCTTTCCTTCCTTCCCATGGAGGCACAGTGGTTAGAACGCAGCATTACAGACTGACTCTGCTGACTGCCAGCAGTTCGATCCTGACCGGCTCAAGGTTGACTCAGCCTCCCATCCTTCTGAGGTGAGTAGAACGAGGACCCAGATTGTTGGGGGCAACAGGCTGACTCTGTAAACCGCTTAGAGAGGGCTGTAATGCATTGTGAAGCTGCATATAAGTCTAAGTGCTATAGCTAGTCCTTCCTTCCTTCCTTCCTTCCTTCCTTCCTTCCTTCCATCCATCCATCCATCCATCCATCCATCCATCCATCCATCCATCCATCCATCCTTCTTTCCTTCCTTCCCATGGAGGCACAGTGGTAGGAATGCAGCATTACAGGCTGACTCTGCCAACTGCCAGCAGTTCAATCCTGACCGGCTCAATGTTGACTCAGCCTTCCATCCTTCTGAGGTCAGTAAAATGAGAGCCGAGATTTTGGGGGGCAAGAGGCTGACTCTGTAAACCGCTTAGAGAGGGCTATAAAGCACTGTACAGCAGTAAATACAGTAAGTCTACATTCTATTGGTAGTTCTTTCTTTCTTTCTTCCTTCCTTCCTTCCTTCCATCCCTCCCATGGGGGCACAGTGGTAAGAATGCAGCATTACGGACTGACTCTGCTGACTGCCAGCAGTTCGATCCTGACCGGCTCAAGGTTGACTCAGCCTCCCATCCTTCCGAGGTGGGTAAAATGAGGACCCAGATTGTTGGGGGCAACAGGCTGACTCTGTAAACTGCTTAGGGAGGGCTGTAATGCATTGTGAAGCTGCATATAAGTCTAAGTGCCATAGCTATTTAGATGCAGAAGGTCTTGGGTGCAGAATCTAAAACAGATTAGCGAAAAGCAGAGAAAGGGGTGGCAGTGGCATGCGATCGTTGTAAGAAAGAACTCTAATTTGTTGAATAAAAGGCATGAAGGCAGACAGCATATCAAATCAAGGCATCTTAATGCAATTAATGCTGCAGATAATAAGCCAAGCCTATTTCTCATGCCGTGAATAAAAGGCTGAAAATTCATATTCAAAAGATACTTTTGTTTACTAATATTTTGATGTCGAGATTGCACTCATAAAAACAGAGCAAACACTAATAAATCCAATCCTTTCCCCCATGGCTCTGCAGAGCTTTGGGGCAGAGAAATCGGCAACAATTAATACTCAAACACTTTGCAATAACATGTTCCTGTAGTTTAGAGTCATTGCTTCTCTTATCAACTAATTAAAAACAACTTGAGGCTAAGCTACCCAATAAACAGGCTGAAGAAAACAAACAGAATAAATGTAAATATATTCTCCTCTGTTGGGCTCCTGGAATTGGTGGCGCAGGATACATTAATTTGCAGTGAATAAAAGAGCACCAAAGACCTCAGCAGCTGTTAGTGTGCATGCAGAAAACATACACACACCTACACATATACATTATGCATATACATACACACACACATGCACACAGACATATACATATATACATATACACATATACACATATACACATATACACAGATACACAGATACATACAGATACATACAGATACATACATACATACATATATATACATATATATACATACACATACATACACATACATACACATATATACACATACATATACATATGCATATATATGCATATATACATATGTACGCCAAATTATTTATCAGCACAAATGCAACACAAAAATGGTTTTCTGCCTAGAAAGCTTCTAGGGTGGAGCTGAAAGGCAAAAGGGAAGCAGCATGCTCCCTCCCATATTTGAGCATACCAGGTGCTTTGACATAACACTTACTGTATATACAGTATGTATATAAAAGGTAAAAGTTCCCCTCACACATATGTGCTAGTCGTTCCCGACTCTAGGGGGCAGTGTAAAGCTGAAGAGCCCTCCCACCAATCCATCCATCCATCCATCCATCCATCCATCCATCCATCCATCCATCCATTTTGGACAATGAATACAATGCAGTCTTGCAAGTTGACTCTGCCCACAGCCAGAAGTTCGATCCTGACTGACTCAAGGTTGACTCAGCCTTCCATCCTTTACCAAGCTTGGTAAAATGAGGACCCTTTGGGGATGTAAATTCTATGGTTTACTCTATGGAAAACCAGTGAGGAGGGGAGAGATGGAACGTTACTGCTTTCCCCCCAGTCAATTTCTCAGTCTCTAAAACATATTCGGGATTTTTCCGTTCTCTTGGGAAGGTGGACAAGTGAATAGGAGAGGTTGAGGTTCATATCATTCTACTTATTAATGATAATATAGTTTTATGGAATTGTCACAGGGATGCCATAAAGAAGGTGAAAATGGTTGGGATAAGGTCATTCCTTGAGACTCACGATAGCTGCCTGCAGTGGAGCAAACACCAACAAAAGGTTAGGTGTATCCTGGTAGGTGTAACTTGGCATCCCAATCCTGAATTTTTTAACCTGTGTTACCCATGTGTAAGAAGTTCTGGAGTTTCAATCACTCCAGCTGTACCCTCTGTTTGATATTGTTAGCTCTTCATGGGCAAACATCTCTGTGCCGTGATCTAATGGGAATGGTGCGGTCTTTGGTGCTGGGTGAGCCTGGATATTTTCTTGAAGACCTTTCATCACCAAACTAGGTAACATCATCAGTGCTAGATGATGATAGAATAGTATTGAAAAGAATAGAAAAGAATGGAATAGAATAGAATAGAATAGGGGAATTCTGAATAGAATGTAATGTAATAGAATAGAATAGAATGGAATGGAATGGAATAGAATAGAATAGAATAGGGGAATTCTGAATAGAATGTAATAGAACAGAATGGAATGGAATGGAATGGAATGGAATGGAATGGAATAGAATAGAATAGAATAGAATAGACCTGGCCAAGTATGATTGGATACACAAGGAATTTGTCTTTGGTGCATATGCTCTCAGTGTACTTAAGGAGAATAAAATACATTCATCAAGAATAAAAAGATACAACACTTAGTGATAGTCAAAAGTTACTAATAAGCTACCAAATCATATTAGGAAACAAATAAAAACAATATAAATTGAAAGACACAAGCAACAGGCTATTGTCATGAGTTGGAAGAGATAGATACTAGGAAGGAAGAAAAGAATAATAGTAATACAGTCTTAGTAAATTACTTTACAGTGTTGTGGGAATTAGTTGTTAAGCAGAGTGATGGCATTCAGGAAAAACTGTCCTTGTGTCTAATTGTTCTGGTGAGAAGTGCCCTTTAGTGTGGTTTTGAGGGCAGAAGATGAAACAATTTATGTCCAGGATGTGAGGGGTCTGTAGATATTTTCACAGTCCTCTTTTTGACTCGTGCAGTGTACAGATCCTCAATGGAAGGCAAGTTGGTAGCAGGGGTAGGTTTCAACCGGTTCGCGGCGGTCCCTGCGAACCGGTTGGTCAGCGAACCCGGAAGTAAGTAACTTCCGGGAACGGCGAAGGGCCCACCCACCCACCCGCGCTCCTTACCCGGTTTTGACGAGTTCTGTGCTTCCACGCATGCGCAGGACGCACACAGTGACTGCGCGATCCTCCAGGAGCAGCTGGAGCATCGCACAGACGCTAGTACGCATGCGTGAACCACACGCGTGCATGCGCGCACCGCATGCGTGCGCGAGGACGCCGCCGGCCCCGTTCCAACCGAACCGGTTGGAACGGGGCGAGAAACCCACCCCTGGTTGGTAGCAACTGTTTTTTCTGCAGTTCTGATTCTCCTCTGAAGTCTGTATCTGTCTTGTTGGGTTGCAGAGCCAAACCAGACAGTGATGGAGGTGCAGATTTTCAGACTCAATCATTCCTCTGTAGAACAGAATCAGCAGCTCTTTGGGCAATTTGAGCTTCCTGAGTTGGCACAGAAGGAACATTCTTTGTTGTGCTTTTTGGATGATGTTTTTGATGTTAGGTGTCCATTTTAAGCCTTAATTAATTAATAATGAATTATCTGCAAGAAAATAATCAAACTCAGCATCAAGCTACAAATATTCTCTTCTGTCAGTACTATTGGCACTTTTTCTTTTGTTCTTCTTTTTTAAAAATGACCTCCCCTGATGAGATATTTTCTTATCGTTGCTTGTTTGGATTCCCAGCCTCCATTTATACCTTTGACAAAGAAGAAGATTTTATCTGTACTTTTATGTTTAATTTATTTCCAATTAAATTAATGCTGACTCAGCAACGGTATTAACATATTTCAATTAATTAATTCATATTAACGACAGCAACAGAATTGGAGGTTATTGTGGTGCTGGAAACAAATGAACCATATCACAGAATATATATATATATATATATATATATATATATATATATATATATATATATATATATATATATATATATATATATATATATATATATATATATATATATATATATATATATATATATATTTGTATCTGCTTGCTTGCTATAGCAGCCTGATTTTTATCATAATTCATGAGAAATTAATAAGCATTCATAATGAATAAACGTGGGGACAATTTAATGACTGTTCAACAGCAGTTCATGCACAACAAATCCAAATGTTTATCAAAGATGTTCATAAACTTGTTATATGAACATTTTTAATGAACTACAGAAATCTTAATCAGCATTCATTTATGAGTTCTTCTGCAGCGGCATTCTCTGAGGACGTGTTAGGGGCCAAAGACAGCGAGAGAAGCTGCTTTAAATAGAGGCAAAATAAAAGAAAAAGAAAATATCACACTGGAACACGAGGCAGTTACTTCATTTTAAACTTTCATAGAGAAAAACAGAGTTGGAAGGAACCTTTGAAGTCTTCTAGTTCAACCAGCTACAATTTATTTTCCAAAGCACCTGAAGGCAGGAAACCTGGCCCTCAATGTCGATGTCACCTACCTGGGTAATGAAAGTCCTGCTTAGGAACTGTTGATAACACTGGAATTAGAGAATACAGTCATAGTTCAAACAGTACATATTGGACTCATGGAAAGAAAAGGGAATGACAAAGATAGAGATGGTATTCAGCCGGTTCGAACCAGTTCACCCGAACCGGTAGCGGTGAACTGTGGGTGGGCGTCAGGAGTGGGTTTCTCGCCCCGTTCCAACCGGTTCGGTTGGAACGAGGCTGGCGGCGTCCTCGCGCACGCACGCGGCGCGCGCATGCGTACTAGCGTCTGTGCGATGCTCCAGCTGCTCCTGGAGGATCGCGCAGGCGCTGTATGCGTTCTGCGCATGCGTGGAAGCGCAGAATTCATAAAAACTGGGTAAGGAGCGGGCGGGGTGTGTGGGCGCGCGCGGGCGCGAGGGGGGGCTTTGCCATTCCCGGAAGTTACTTACTTCCGGGTTCGGCGACCAACCGGATCGCAGGGACCGGTGCGAACCGGTTGAAACCCACCCCTGGTGGGCGTGGCAAACTGTGGGTGGGCGTGCCCACCCCAGGCTCCAAAATGTCCTATGTATGCTCACTTTCAATGCCACAAACATGCATGCGCACTGTGTGCATGAGCAAAGCGAATACATGGAAGGCCACACTCATTTGCAGAAGGTGTGTGCGACGCGAGCATGCACGCACGCACTCTCACAGTGGCAAACCAGTGGTAAACCTAAGTGAACCCCATCGCTGAACAGAGATAACCATTTTGGAAGATTTTAACGCGCCCCATTCTTTGCCTATCATTGGCTATATAATCCATATTCTTCCTATTGCGGACCTGGTATATGTTAAAGTGAATGATTCCTCTGATAAGCGAAATAAATGCCGACAATCAAGAAATCCATTAATCAGGGGAACGTCAAAAGAAACGACACAGAATCTCAAAGTTTTGTGACACCCGCTGATTAGTCTTTCTGTTCAATTTATGATTCTGGTTATGCATCCAGCTTAAATTAAAAACGATGGAAAGTTCTTACGGTTACAAATTGCATCGCGTTCAAAGTGATTATCATTTCAATGCCAAGACACCATCCTCGGTAAGTTCAAATTTTATTCAAATTACAAGTGTGTCCTACTCAAGGAGCTGCGTATTAGCCATTTATTATTTAAGATGAGGTCATTTGCACAGCAGCGGAGTGAAAAAACGTAGAGCAATTTTCATTAAATTCATAGAATCCATATATTGTATGTGGAAGCACCCATTACATTTCTCTAATGCACAACTACATCCGACTTCTTTTTTCCCTGAGAGCCTCGGGGAAATCATTATTAAATGAACCTGCTAATTTGCTACGTGCTAATCATTTATTTTCATACACTAAAGCATGATTATAATATACAAATTAAACTTATCAGGTAGCATCAGTTTCTAGGCAAAACGTTAAGAACTCTACCTTCTTCCATTATCCTGGGTAAGGTGGAAGATTTCATGAGCAAAGGTGAGTTGGATAGATTGCACAGTCATTGTACACTTTAATGCCATTCAGCTGAGTTGGGCTTAGCAGAATAACAGAGTTGGAAGGGACCCTGGAGGTCTTCTAGTCCAACCCCCTGCTCAGGCAGGAAACCCTACACCACTTCAGACTAATGGTTATCCAACCTGTAACTATTACTGTAACACGCTCTACATGGGGCTGCCCTTGAAGAGTGTTCGAAGACTTCAGTTAGTCCAGAATGCAGCCGCGCGAGCGATTGTGGGTTCACCCAAGTACACCCACGTTACACCTATCCTCCGCGAGCTGCACTGGCTACCCATTAGTCTCCGGACCCGCTTCAAGGTGCTGGTCATTACCTATAAAGCCCTACATGGCATTGGATCTGGATACCTGAGAGACTGCCTCCTGCCGATTACCTCCCTTAGACCGATCAAATCTCACAGGTTAGGTCTCCTCCGGATTCCATCCGCCAGCCAATGTCAGCTGGCGACTCCCCGGGGGAGAGCCTTCTCTGTTGCAGCTCCAGCCCTCTGGAATGACCTCCCCGTGGAGATCCGGACCCTTACTACCCTCCCGGCCTTCCGCAAAGCCACCAAGTCCTGGCTGCTCCAGCAGGCCGGGGGGCTTGTGAAATATCCAGCCCCACGGAAACTGTGAATGTTGCGTTCTTTTTTAAAGTGTTGTCTTTGTCTATTTATTCCCCTTTCCCTTGTCTATTGTGAGCCGCCCGGAGTCCTTCGGGAGTGGGCGGCATACAAAACAAACAAACAAACAAACAAACAAACAAATAAATAAATAAATAAACCTCTTCTTAAAAACTTCCAGTGTTGGAGCATTCAGAACTTCTGGAGGCAAGTTGTTCCATTGATTAATTGTTCTTACTGTCAGGATAATTCTCCTTAGTTCTAAGTTGCTTCTCTCCTTGAATAGTTTTCATCTGTTGCTTCTTGTCCTGCCTTCAGTGCTTCAAAGAACAAATTGATTTCCTCTTCTTTAGGGCAGCCGCTTAGATGTTGGAAGAGTGCTATCGTCTTATCCCTAGACCTCCTTTTCACTAGACTAAACATATCCAGCAACCCTTCTTTATATGTTTTATTCTTCAGTCCCCTAATCATCTTTGTTGCTCTTCTCTGCACTCTTTCTAGTGTCTCAACTTCGTAGCAACCAAAACTAGATGCAAAATTCCAAGTATGGTCATACCAAGGTGTATTTAGCTTAAATTTTAGTGATGCCGTTTCCTTGCCATTATGAGAATTAAAGTCCCAGAAGGCATTTTAAAGAGGAGATGGCAATTGCTTTCCTCACTGGGAAATCAAGAGGGAACAAATGCACCAAGTGAAAACTATACAAATATTGCAATATTGTGCCAACTACACCACAATTCAATTTTTATAAATTGTAGATGGGTTGTGAAATGAACTTCTGTTTGTTCCTGGAGGAATCCAAACAGGTGATCTTGGAGCTGGTGATCCTTTATGTTCAACTAGGTGGATAACTGTGCTTTGAGACGAAACTATGTGATCAGGCAATGCAGGAGAAATCCGGTTCACTCCGGTTTAACCCGTTAGTTCAGTGGTGGTCGGTGATTGAAACACACCAGGGAATATCACTCTTGCTGCCTTGAGTATGGAAACAGTTCCATAGGTGGAAGGCATAGACATGTTGGTGAGGTACTCACATTGAGTATTATAGGGAGCCCCAGACCATTCCGGAGTGAAAGAATGGAGCATCTGCCAGCTTGAACTGAGGTACCAGAATGTGAGGCAACTGGCAGTTGGAACAGAGTTCATGTGGGGAGGGGGAGGGGAATGTCTAATTCCTTAGCATCAGAGCGTGTTAATATAAGGCAACTGGCAGTTGGAACAGAGTTCTTTTCAGGTGGGGAGGGGGAGTAGAACTCCTTAGCATCAGAGCGTGTTAATTACTGTATAAGAAATACTAATGATCTGATGGTCGTTTTGAAAAATCCTTTCTTAGCCAGCACCTAGAAGCCAAGAGGAACATACATATATATAGTGTCACAACCCCTGGTATGCCCAAATATGGGAGGAAGCAGACTTCCATTCTCTATCTATCGGCTCGTCACAAGAGACCATCATGACAGAAACCCAATATTTTTACTGTTGCCTTTGTTACATTTGTGTTGTATTTGTGCTAATAAATAAATAAAGGGAGACTAGTATAGATCTATTTCTATTTTCTATTTCTATGGCTAGCTGATGAGAGCTAAATAGCTTGAAATAGATCTATACTAGTCTCCCTTTATTTATTTAACAGCACAAATACAACATATATATATATATATATATATATATATATATATATATATATATATATATATATATATATATATATATATATATATATATATATATATATATATATATATATATATATATATATATATACACACACACATATATATATATATATATATATATATATATATATATATGTATGTATGTATGTATGTATGTATGTATGTATGTATGTACGTACGTACGTACGTATGTATATCTGTCTGTGTGTGTCTCTGTGTGTGTATGTATATGTGTGTGTGTGTGTGTGTATGCATGTATGTATGTATGTTTTCATAGATTTTCATGGGTGTAGGTATGCAGGTCTTGGCATATTCGGGTCTTTTCCCATGTAAGATTGACAGCATCTTGGCGACGTTTCGACAAGGTCCCACTCGTCATCTTCAGGCTGGTGCCTTTGGCTTCGTGCTTGTGCGAGCAAAGCGTGATCAGAGCTGCCGTTTTTCTATAAATATAGGTGTGTGTCTGTGGAATGTTGGCTTTGTTGCTTTAAACAGATTAGTTGGCTGTGTTGTCACATCTTGATTGGTTGATGGAATTGATGTTTGGTGAGGGTGATTGGTGAAGGTGTCCTGTGTTGTTTTGGGTGCTGTGTTGGTTTTGTGGCTGGGACTCATTTGTTGACTAGGGCTAGTTTCCAGATGTCTGGTAGGTGGGAGGTATCATCACGTTTATTCATGTTGTATATGAAAATATATATATACATATACAACAACATATACAACAATATATATATGTTGTATAGTAGAGAGGAGTAGTTGTAAATGAAGATGCTAACACAGCTCCCTTTATCGGCTCCATTTATCGGCTCTGTAAGTCCTGAAAGAAACTTCTTGAATGAGAAATGAAACGCCTTTGATGAAAAACAAAAGCCAGTTGCCTTTGGAAAAACCACCTTTGGATGACTTAAGAAAGTCTTCAGAGTAACTGCATGAAGGATGCTAAAGAGCTCGAAGCTCCAGAGACTAATTTCATGGTGTTCGTGGAATGTCAGAGTGAATAACGTTTTTCCCCCTCCTTCATACATTCATTCATAGAGATTATGCTCTCTGTAGCTGCTATCCAACAATGTCTTCAAGGAATAAAACATTACATTCTTATTATGTAAGAATAGTTGGCCTTTTCTCAACATTCTTTCTTTGGCCATGCATGAAAACTCAAGGGCTCCTGGTTTCACAGAAACCTGGCAATTGTAACAAAATGTTGTTGTTTTTTTTAACTTCCTTCTGGATTTCATTTTCTTTGTTTACCCTCCACTTTAGTTACAACCCTGGGATTTGGGGCTCTTTTCTATCCAATTAGTAACTCGATTCAGCTTTGACTAACTTTTGAGTTTGTCCAAAGTCAACAAAACCTTGCCAGTTTCTAAGGATGTCTCAAATTCGCTTCAGAGAATTGGTGCAGGTAGAAGTTGGCTGCCAGAAATCAACTCTCTCTTAGAAGTTCTAATGTATGTTCGCTGTCCAAATATTTTGACAGACTGAGGAAAAAAATAGATTAGCAGATTTACCGCTTTTTTTTTAATAGGGTCAAACATTCAGTGCTGAGCTCTCAACAAGTTCAGTTGGCATTGAACCAGAAATCTATGTTCATCGTTAAAGACTTGAAATTGCTACGAGAAAGTTTCCATGCTCCATAAATCTTGCCAAAAGCAGAATATGAAGCAAAATATCCTTCCCTTGGACAAAACACATGGGAAATAAAATAAAAATCAATAAAAGCTGTATTAGATATTGTGTGCAACTCAATCTATAACAATGGAAACCTAATAACTGTACTCATTATAATATCTAATTTCCAGACTTCGGTAACCCAAGTTGGCAATTTACCATGATGCTAGATATATTTTTGATACGGTAATTCCAATTGTTGTTGGTGTCCCAACTTTCATCACTGTTTGTTTTATGCACAGTGAAGAATACACACATTTGTTGTTGTTTTTTTTACAAACAATGTGGTGCCTGAAATTACAACGTGTTAGATATTGTTCTTCATTATGAAACAAAGCAAAAAGCGAGAATAGCGTGTTGGTTATTGCAGTTTGAGGGATGCGCAAGAACAAAGGCAGGATGGCAAAAATGATCAAGGATAAATCTTGCAGCTCCAAAGCTGTGAGTATTTTCTTTCTTTCTTTCTTTCTTTCTTTCTTTCTTTCTTTCTTTCTTTCTTTCTTTCTTTCTTTCTTTTCTTTTCTTTTCTTTCTTTCTTTTCTTCAGTATAAACAATCATCATCATCATTTAATGACACCATAATTCCTTGTGGGATGGAGTTGGGGCAACTGAATGGAGCTAGCAGAGTATTTCATGGCCGGATGACTTCCCTGTTGCCAATGCAGAGTTTTTGTTCAGCAGATATAATCTCATTGTGCCCAGAGATAGAAAACTCTGCCTCTACTAGGATCGAACTCACAGCCTCCTGATTGTGAGGCGAGAGCTCCACCTCTAGGCCACCACACCATGTTCTGACCTAGACTTCCCCAGTAGCACGTAGCTGTGTCCTCGTCCTGATAAACCCCTTTTATTTAATTTAAGGTGAATTCCTCTCCAGAAAATTCCCAGCCCACAATCTTTCAAGATAGTTCACAATTACGATCTTTATCAGGCTTGGAGAGTGGCCAGGCTGATATTTTTCAGATGCAGCAATGCTTTGTAAGGATGCAGGAATGAACTAATTGTCTCCTGCAAACTCCACTCCCCATTTGCTCCTCTTTTATCTCCTCTGGGAGGGGCCATTCACCATCCATCTATGGCCTTACTCCCAAGTCGACTCCTGTTCTTTAGCTGTTCCCTTCGTTTGGCAGCTCTGCACATGCGCCCACTGGGAATAGGCTCAAGCGGTTCTTCTGCCCCACTGATGCCCAGCTCTGAAGGCAGCTGATAACTGTCAGATGTCCCCAGCCCCCTCTCTGCCTCCGACGCAGAGCCCTCATCAGAGCCTTCCCCAGGCTCCAGGACTGGCTCATGTTCCTCCCCAGCTTCATCACTGCATAGCCAGCCTTGAAATCGTGGTCTCAAAATTACAAAATGACAATGTCAACAGCATATAAAGAAAATTTATAAGATGTTTTACAGGTGGAATCTACCCCCGATGAGAATAGCAAGAATGTTCAAGAATAAATCAGAAAAGTGTTGGAAATGTCATCAGACACTGGGCTCATATTACCATATGTGGTGGACTTGCGCAGAAGCTGAAAGATATTGGACTAAGATCTACACGTGGTTGGAGAAAATGACACAAAAACGTATAGACTTTAAACCAGAGACTTTTTTTATTATTGGGAATTATACCAGAAATATATAATAGAGACTTGAAATATTTGATTGTAAACGTTTTAACAGCAGCTAGAATTGTATTAGCAAAAAATTGGAAAAATGAGAAAATACCAATGCAGGAGAAAACTATCCAAAAAATTATGGAATGTGCAGAAATGAATACATTGACATTTGAAACTAGAGAAAAAGAAGATGAACAATTTTACAAGGTCTGGGGTTTGTTTTATCAATGGTTAGATAAAAAATCACAGTAATGGAAAAAGTGGGAGAGCTTTTTATATTTTAAGAATAATAGAATGATATATGCCATACTATAAGGGTTTAGCACTTTTAAACAGATTAGAACGATGTAATGGAATAATGTTGTCTGTATGATTTCAATATATAGAATATTTTGTTTAAAATGTAGGAATAATAATTGGAGTTGAACCATTGATGCAAAATGACGTTGTATGTATGGATTCAATATTCAGAATATCTTGTTTAAAATTAAGGAATAATAATTACAGTTGAAAAGTTAACATTTAATAATAATGTACTTATGTTTATCTAATGAACAATTTGTGATTCGACATATAATTGTAAGTGGTGATCATGGGAAGGACGCACAAAATCTTGTAACCAAACGGCACGCTATATGAAATGGAAGAAGGTTGTATGTGTTTTATGTTTTTTGTTCATTTTTGTTTGTTTAAAAATAAGAAATTTATATATATATATTAAAAAAAGAATACAGAGAAGAAATTCTTTGAAGATTAATGACGTTCCATTATTCAAATAGGCCTCTGTTTCCAAAGACTCCAAATCAAAATAAATAAATAGAAAAGCACAGTGTAATTTCTTAGAAAGAAAGTAAATATATTAATTGCATTAATTAATTAATAAGATGAAGTTTGTACATCTAAAAGAGGCTGTTGTGGGAGCTAATAGAAACGAATCAGAAAAAAAGGTAAAGAATCCTCTTTCTCCAGAGTCTGAAGAAATTACATGTCATTAAAAAGACCCCAGGGCCGAATAAAAGAAATTAAAGTAAGCCATTCTCAGCTTTCGATATGATTAGCAATCCTCGTCTGCAGGAGGGGAGATCTTATGAAAAATGCTTAAGAAGCCATAAATCTAACATGCAAATGTTGAGTCGCGATTCTCAACCGCTTCACTTGGTGTAAGCATTAGATACGTTGGTGAGAAATGCGTTGTTTTTCCACGGAATCTGGAACACTGCTTGTTTTATGGATCTGCCAGGAACCCCTGCCAAATGGGTACAATTACAAAACAACAGAGTTGGAAGGGACCTTGTAGGTCATCTAGTCCAACCCCCTGCCCAAGCAGATCCTACACCATTTCCGACATATTCCCGTCCAGCCTCCTCTTGAAAGCTTCCGGTGATGAAGCTCCCACAATTTCTGAAGGTAACTTCCGTTCCATTGATTGATTGATCCATTGGTTGATTACATTGATATGCACTGGGAGAATTCTAATTACCCACCAAGGAAAAAAACTACCCAGAAAAAGAATTTGATTAGAAAGAGGAGAAGCCACCTCAGTGACATCTCCGTGATAAAACAATCACCATGGAAACCTTACTACCTGCATTGTTTTTCAGGGTTAGAATTGCACTTGATCTTGGAGGGCAAGGTTAAAATTCAGTTAAAATTGAGACGTTTGGGATGTGGAGCAAGACAACCGCCAAATCTATTTGATATTCTCCCCTTCTCTTATTTTAAAATGGAGGTCAGCAGTCGAGGCACTGAAGGGCTTAGCTTAACCTTAATACAGGGCTGATTTTCCTGTTACAATTGCCGGAACTGGGCCTGGCTAGTCTAGTGAAGAGAAGGACCAGGGGAGACAGGATAGCAGTCTTCCAATATTTAAGGGGCTGCCACAGGGAGGAGGGGGGGGGTGTCAAGCTATTTTCCAAAGCACCCGAAGGCCAGACCAGGAATAATGGATGGAAACTGATTCAGGAGAGATTCAACCTAGAAATAAGGAGGGACTTTCTGACAGTGAGAACAATCAACCCATGGAGCAAAAGTTGCCTTCAGGAGTTGTGGGAGCCGAGGTGGCGCAGTGGTTAGAGTGCAGCACTGCAGGCTACTTCAGCTGACTGCAGTTCTGCAGTTCGGCTGTTCAAATCTCACCGGCTCAGGGTTGACTCAGCCTTCCATCCTTCCGAGGTGGGTAAAATGAGGACCCGGATTGTTGTTGGTGGCAATATGCTGACTCTGTAAGCCGCTTAGAGAGGGCTGAAAGCCCTATGAAGAGGTATATAAGTCTAACTGCTATTGATATTATTGGAGGCTTTCAAGAAGAGAGTGGGATGTCATCTGTCAGACATGGTGTAGGGCCATTATGGCAAACCTATGGCATGCATGCCAGAGGTGGCGTGCAGAGCCCTCTCTGTGGGCATGCACGCGGTTGCCAGCTCCTCTTCGCAAGAGCCAGAGCACCGGAAAATGGCCTGAAAATGGCCCCCAAATCAGCCAAAAACCAGGCTGTTTTTCGAGCCATTTTATCCCAAAAAACAGTCTGAAAATGACTTTAAAAACAGCCGAAAATGCCCCAAAAAACAGCCAAAAAAGTAGGCACATACACACACGTTCTGGTTTGAGCACTCAGTGCCGAAACGGTTTGTCATCACTGGTGTAGGGTTTCCTGCTTGGGCAGGGGATTGGACTAGATGACCTACAAGGTCCCTTCCAACTGTGTTAATCTGTCACCTGGCTCAAAACGTAAATCTTTGCTTTTAGCTCACTGCGTACGATTTTGGAGACCGCGAATTCTCCAGGGGTTCTTCCTGAAACCACCTAACCCTTAATGCTCAGCAGCTAGCTTTGTCACTGTGGCAAGCTGACAATACTTTCCATGCTTTTATTTTTGTTTGAAATCTCTGGTGGTTTCCTGGATGGTACAGTTTTCATGGGGAAAAAAGAAAAAAGAAAAATAGAACGGTGTGGTTTTTAGTTGGGGCAGTTTTGCATTGACTTCCCAGTCTAACTTATAAACCCCTGGGAAATGCTGGTGGTCCCCCTTGGAGAGTAAGTGTTACTCCTATCCAACCATGGTTTAGCTTTTTGAGAGGGAGCTAAAATTAGCTAACTATTGCTGGGCCACCTTATAAAAAAGCCAGTTTCTGATGGCAACATTTGAAGCCCACAGATCCTTCTCTGGTTTCACACATAAGGTTGGAGGAAGAGACTGTTCCCTTTGGGGTGGGGTGCTGCCCCAGAATGCTGACCCCCCCCTTTTGAGGCATGTGTGTTGACGCACCTAGAAAATGGACAAGACTTGAATCATGGCAGTGTGATCCTATTCGCACCAGCTGCCTCCCAGGTGCAGTAAAAACAAGGATCTTCTTTGTGGAATGGAACAGAACAGAACAGAACAGAACAGAAGAATGGGGTGGGGTGGGGTGGAGTGGAATGGAATGGAATATAATAGAATAGAATGTAGAATGGAATGGAATGGAATAGATTAGAATGTGGAATGGAATGGAATGGAATGGAAAGGAATGGAATGGAATAGAATAGAATAGAATAGAATGGAATAGAATGGAATAGAATGGAATAGAATGGAATAGAATGGAATGGATTAGAATGGAATGGAATGGAATAGAATAGAATGTTATAGAATAGAATAGAATAGAATAGAATGTAGAATGGAATAGAATGGAATGGAATGGAATAGAATGGAATAGAATGGAATAGAATGGAATGTAGAATGGAATGGAATGGAATGGAATAGAATAGAATAGAATAGAATAGAATAGAATAGAATAATGGAATGGAATGGAATGGAATGGAATGGAATCAGAGGTTGTATTCAGCCAGTTCGGACCGGTTGGTAGTGAAAATTTTGAGTAGTTCGGAGAACCGGCAAATACCGCCTCTGGTTGGCCCCGCCTTCCTGCCCCCGCTGTTCCGTGTCCTATATTCCCTTGTTTTTTTAGCTCAGCTGATTCGCACGGCAGAGTGGCTTTCCATGCCTCAGCTGAGCTAAAAACAGCTCCGCTCACCAGTGCTGACACCAAGGTTGGTATTTGAGTGCAGGTTGCATGTATGAAGCATCCATTAGGTGCTCACACAAAGAGCTCTCTCATAGAATCGGTTGGAAGAGATTTGAATAGGATAGGGATAGGGATAGGGATGGGGATGGGGATGGGGATGGGGATGGGGATGGGGATGGGGATAGGGGTAGGGGTAGGGGTAGGGATAGGGATAGGGATAGGGGTAGGGATAGGGATAGGGATAGGGATAGGGATAGGGATAGGGATAGGGATAGGGATAGGGATAGGGATAGGGATAGGGATAGGGATAGGGATAGGGATAAGGATAAGGGTGGGATGGAATGGGGGTAGGGGTAGGGATAGGGATGGGATGGGATGGGAAGGGATGGGGCTAGGGGTAGGGGTAGGGGTAGGGGTAGGAGTAGGGATAGGGATAGGGATAGGGATAGGGATAAGGATAAGGGTGGGATGGAATGGGGGTAGGGGTAGGGATAGGGATAGGGATAGGGATGGGATGGGAAGGGATGGGGCTAGGGCTAGGGGTAGGGGTAGGGATAGGGATAGGGATAGGGATAGGGATAGGGATAGGGATAGGGATAGGGATAGGGATAGGGATAGGGATAAGGATAAGGGTGGGATGGAATGGGGGTAGGGGTAGGGATAGGGATGGGATGGGATGGGAAGGGATGGGGCTAGGGGTAGGGGTAGGGGTAGGGGTAGGAGTAGGGATAGGGATAGGGATAGGGATAAGGATAAGGGTGGGATGGAATGGGGGTAGGGGTAGGGATAGGGATAGGGATAGGGATGGGATGGGAAGGGATGGGGCTAGGGGTAGGGGTAGGGGTAGGGATAGGGATAGGGATAGGGATAGGGATAGGGATAGGGATAGGGATAGGGATAGGGATAGGGATGGGATGGGAAGGGATGGGGGTAGGGGTAGGGGTAGGGGTAGGGTTAGGGGTAGGGATAGGGATAGGATGGGATGGGATGGGATGGGATGGGATGGGAAGGGAAGAGAAGGGATGGGATGGGGTAGGGGTAGGGGTAGGGGTAGGGGTAGGGTTAGGGGTAGGGATAGGGATAGGGATAGGGATAGGGATAGGGATAGGGATAGGGATAGGGATAGGGATAGGGATAGGGATAGGGATGGGATGGGATAGGAAGGGAAGAGAAGGGATGGGATGGGGTAGGGGTAGGGGTAGGGGTAGGGGTAGGGGTAGGGGTAGGGGTAGGGATAGGGATAGGGATAGGGATAGGGATAGGGATAGGGATAGGGATAGGGATAGGGATAGGGATGGGATGGGAAGGGATGGGGGTAGGGGTAGGGGTAGGGGTAGGGTTAGGGGTAGGGATAGGGATAGGATGGGATGGGATGGGATGGGATGGGAAGGGAAGAGAAGGGATGGGATGGGGTAGGGTTAGGGGTAGGGATAGGGATAGGGATAGGGATAGGGATAGGGATAGGGATAGGGATAGGATGGATGGGATGGGATGGGATGGGATGGGAAGGGAAGAGAAGGGATGGGATGGTGTAGGGGTAGGGGTAGGGGTAGGGATAGGGATAGGGATAGGGATAGGGATGGGATGGGATAGGAAGGGATGGGGGTAGGGGTAGGGGTAGGGGTAGGATAGAAAAAAATAGAATGGAATGGAACAGAATAGAATTCTTTATTGTCCTAGTGTGATTGCACACACAAGGAATTTGTTTCCAGTGCATAAGCTCACAGTGCATATGCAGCAACAAAGTGATAGGTCATATATCATAAGTCATAATTACAATAATTAATCATAAGGTACCACAACAAATGATAAATCATAGATACCAATAGGAGAAGGTAGTAAGAAAGATGAGGAGATGAGAAAGATGAGAAGGACAATAGCAACACAGCCTTACTACATGGGTAAAATATCTTTAGGCCTAAGACCGCTCTGGGGGAATTAGATGTTCAGCAGAGACATGGCACGGGTGTGTGTGCAGAAAACGTCCTTTGTCTCTAGTTGTTTTCACATGCAATGCCCTATAGCGGCGTCCAGAAGAGGGGAGACATTGAAACAGTTTTACGTCCAGAATGCGAGGGGTCTGTAGATATTTTCTCAGGGATTTTGGTTGCGTTTAAGAGTCTGACAGCCCCAGGGTAGAAACTATTTTTAAACTGATTTGTTCGGCTGGCTCTGCTTCAAAGTCTTCTGCCTGATGGTAGAAGTGCGAAGAGACACTGACCAGGGTGTGAATCAACTCTGAGTAACTTCCTTAGTTTAGTTTCCTAGTATGATTGCTTATTTAGTATCCTATGATTATCACTGTGCTATATCTTATATTTTTTATGTACACTGAGAGTTTGTGCACCGAAGACAAATTCCTTGTGAGTCCAATCACTCTTGGTCAATAAAGAATATCTACATTAATGAGGTAGAAATTACTTTTTTCCGTGACTCTCATCGAACGCTGTGTAAGAGCAGTAAAGATTATACAAGGAAAGATTGTCCTTTTTCTACTTTCGAAGAATTCTTGTCATGCATACGAAAAGCTGTACGTTAGATCAAAGGACACCTAAAGGCTATTTTTAAATTATAGCTAGAAATTGTGGCTTGGGAAAACGATTTTAATCTCACTAGGCACTCAGAAAAATGGAAGCACGACATGCACAATTTCTACAGCTGGAGATGACAATCCGAATCCTCATATGGATCACTTTGTCATGCAATAATACATTTTTTTCAGGGGTGAAATGCTACCGGTTCGAACCAGTTCGCCCCAACCAGTAGTAAAAAATGCTTAACAAAGTTAAAAAAAAAAGTTCCAATGATCAGCTGTGCTGCGCGATGGTAGGAACTTTTTTTAAAACTTTTTTTTTTTAGCATATGGGTTTCGTTTTTGCTCCCAGGAGGCTTCCCTGAGGCCTGCTAGGCCAAAAACAGGGATGGGGGTGGGGTGCTGCAAAAGAAAGAAAGGAAGGGAGAAAGGAAGGAAGGAAGGAAGGAAGGAAGGAAGGAAGGAAGGAAGGAAGGAAGGAAGGAAGGAAGGAAGGAGGGAGGGAGGGACAGAGGGACGGAGGGATGGATGGGAGAAAAAAGTGACAGAAGGCATAAATAAATAAATAAATAAATAAATAAATAAATAAATAAATAAATAAATAAATAAATAAATAAATAAATAAATAAATAAATAAGGAGGGATGGGAGAGAAAAGGAAGGGAAGCGAGAAAAAAGAAAGAAAGAAAGAAAGAAAGAAAGAAAGAAAGAAAGAAAGAAAGAAAGAAAGAGGGAGGGAGGGATTAATGGGAGAAAAAAGTGACAGAAGGCAGAAATAAATAAATAAATAAATAAATAGGGAGGGAGGTATGGGAGAGAAAAAGGAAGGGAAGGGAGAAAGAAAGAAAGAAAGAAAGAAAGAAAGAAAGAAAGAAAGAAAGAAAGAAAGAAAGAGGGAGGACTGGGAGAAAAAAGGGAGGGAAGGGAAAAAGAAAGAAAGGAAGGAAGGAAGGAAGGAAGGAAGGAGGGAGGGAGGGAGGGAGGAAGGAAGGAAGGAAAAAAGGAGAGTGAAGAAGGACCACAAACCTGGCCCCAGACGCAGCTTCAGAGGATACCTTGAAAGAACACAGCAATCCAGGGCTGGAAGGGACCTGGAGGTCATCTAGTCCAACCCCGCTCCAGCAGGACATTGTTAAAGCAAGTTTCTGTCTTTTGACCTCCCTGTCACATGACTACATAGCTACGCCCACCCAGTCACATGAACCCCCCCTCAAGCGACGCCCACAGAACCGGTAAGGAAAAAAAATTAGATTTCACCACCGATTTTTTTTCCACTGATTCTAAATAACAATAATGTGAAGGTCATTACCAAAGCTGTCAGAAACTTGTTAAGGATGCATTGATTTGAGAAAACATCCAGGGAATCCATCCATCAAAGCAGATTTGCAAAGGGAAGGAGATGTGTAGAAAAAAAAACATTGCATTTTATTAAAAGCCAATGCAATCCTTAGGTGAAAACCTGAATAAGGATAAACAGATCTAATGGATAACAGAAAATGCTTGGTGTTGTGGCCTGCTGGCCGCCAGCCCCTCCATCAGCTGAATCAGAAGAGGAAGAGGCGTGGATGCCAGGATCAGCATCAAGGCAACCTGTTAGCTCCAAGGGGGAAGAAGGAATGTAGCTGGGAGAGAGAGACACACACACACACACACACACACACACACACACACACACACACAGACAGACAGAGAGACAGACAGACAGAGAGACAGACAGAGAGAGAGAGACAGAGACAGAGAGAGAGAGAGAGAGACAGAGACAGAGAGACAGAGAGACAGAGAGACAGAGACAGAGACAGAGACAGAGACAGAGACAGAGACAGAGACAGATAGCAATAGCAGTAGCAGTTAGACTTATATACCGCTTCCTAGGGCTTTCAGCCCTCTCTAAGCAGTTTACAGAGTCAGCATATTGCCCCCAACAACAATCCGCGTCCTCATTTTATCCACCTCGGAAGGATGGAAGGCTGAGTCAACCCTGAGCCGGTGAGATTTGAACAGCCGAACTGCAGAACTGCAGTCAGCTGAAGTAGCCTGCTGTGCTGCATTTAACCACTGCGCCACCTCGGCTCTTAGAGACAGAGACAGACTCAGCCTGAGCCATCCGTCAGCCCTCAAATGAAGCGTCAACAGCTCCCAAGTCTGGGAGGAGGAACAGCTGGGTCCATTGCCTGATGCATGGTTGTGCCGAAGGCAGAGGAGAGGAGAGCAGTGGAAATCTATGGGCTGGTTCTTGGGATGGAAGAGCCACTGCTGTTAGTGAAGGCCCACCCTAGCTCTGGGGATAAAAGGCAGGGGGCAGAGATGAATAGATGTGGCAGAGGAGAGGAGAGCAATGGAAATCTATGGGTCGGTCCTTGGGATGGAAGAGCCATCACTGCTAGCAAAGCCCCACCCTAGCTCTGGGGATACAAGGCAGGTGCAGAGATGAATAGATGTGGCAGAGGAGAGGAGAGCAATGGAAATCTATGGGCCGGTTCTTGGGACAGAAGAGCCACTGCTGTTAGTGAAGGCCCACCCTAGCTCTGGGGATGAAAGGCAAGGGGTGGAGATGAATAGATGAGGAAGACAACTATTCATCTCCATGCTGGACAGACTTGTTAGCCTGCTGTGTGTGTGAGAGAGAAGCTTTTTGTCAGGGCTGCTGGCGCTCCAAATAAAGGAATCATTGATTTAACTACAGAAGGTTTGTCAATGTTTTGAAGCTGGGTCAGAACATTAGGTTCCGCCTCATGCAAGATCTGCTGCTTTTCCTTTCGGGTTTTGGAAGCATCTACAGTCCTCATATTTGTGGCAAGGAACCTTGGAAGAACCCTTTGAGATCGTTCAAGGACTCGCCTTTAAATTACTCACAATTAATAAACATTTGAAATTCCTTTGGAGGTTTGCAAGAGTCGGTAGTTACAGGATCCAATCCGGGTGGGTCACCTGAACCAGAACCATTGGTCCTGGAGACTGATGATGCTGCAACAATCCTAAGCAGAAATGGTCATAAGTCACTTTTTCAGGGCTGTAGTATCTTGGAACGGTCACTAAACAAAGTCAAGAAGTAGCTGTACTGATATCCACCTGTGACCCGACAAATGCGTGCTGACAAAACCGCGCCGACGAAACAGTGCCCGCCATCAACAAACAACATAGTGGGATGCAAAAAGAACATTATAAAGGGTTAGGGTTAGGGTTAGGCTTATAACGTTGTTTTTGCGTCCCATTATGTTGTTTGTTGATGGTGGGCACGGTTTTGTTGGTGCAGTTTTGTCGGCGCACATTTGTCGAGCGCGCATTTGTCGGTGAACCATATCCACCTCCTTTCTCCTGTCACTCATTGGCTGCAAACAGAAGGACTCAAAACCAGGGATGGGATTCGGGTGGTTTGGGCAGTTCGGGCAAACTGATGCTAATTTTACATTTGGTTCGCTGAACCGGTAGATGCATGCTGTGGCTGGCCATGCCCACCCCTCCTCTCTCAGGAGTCTTCATGCAGCCTGTTTTGGCTGCCAGGTAAGTGCAGGGCCCCCATGGAGGTTCTGGGAGGGCGAAAAACAAGCCTTCTAAAAGTCCAGGGGAGGCCATTTTCGCCCTCCCGGAGACTCAAGGTAAGCCTCCAGAGCCTGGGAAGGGTGAAAACACCCCCTCCTCTATGGTGCAGGAGGCCAAGTAGGCCATGCCCTCCATAGCCATGCCCAACCAGCAACTGGCAGAGAACTGGTTGCTAAAAATTTTGAACCCCACCCCTGCTCATAACCATACATTTCTACACTCTCTTCTGGGGGAAAAGGAAGAGCTGAACCTCAACATATCCAGAGCGATTGAAAGAAATCGAATACTCTCAGTCACCAGTTATTTTAATAAATGGTTATTACAGAGCTATTCTTCGGGAACAGCATCTGTGCAGCTAAAAAATAAAAATCAAAGGAACAATTAGTAACAAAATTAGAGCCGAAAGGGTCTTGAGCCAGCTAATGCAAAAAGAAGCAATTTCTTCTATTGTCTCCTCCAAATGCATTCGTCCTTCTCCTTCATCACCACGGTCGTGGTTTCTCCAAATTATCTACAGTGTTGCCGGGAATAACCACTCAAAAAGGAAGAGAAAGAATGCTAAGTGATGAATTACCCCCATCAACCAATCAGTAGATTTTACATGCTATAAATGAACCTTCCTGAAACAGTCTGCTAATTTCGAGGATGTAGGGAAGGATGATTTACAATGCTCGAGACAGCGTTTAAGTGCGGAATATCCAACAACAGGTGTGCAGAAGGCTGTGCTAAAAAACAAAGTCCATAAGAAATATCCTCTGTAATGTTCTAAGTGTGGAACGTTGTGGCATAATAGCAATAGCAATAGCAGTTAGACTTATATACCGCTTCATAGGGCTTTCAGCCCTCTCTAAGCGGTTTACAGAGTCAGCATATTGCCCCCAACAATCCGGGTCCTCATTTTACCCACCTCGGAAGGATGGAAGGCTGAGTCAACCCTGAGTCGGTGAGATTTGAACCGCCGAACTGCCGAACTAGCAGTCAGCTGAAATGGCCTGCAGTACTGCACTCTACCCACTGCGCCACCTCGGCTCTAATAATATACCGTAGTTGCACACGTACAATGGACCAGTGGGATGCAGATTTAAGCTTCCAGTTCATATGGTAAGTAGTATGTGAGATGACCAGGTTGAGCCTGAGGGAGGGATCAAACGTGTTATAAGTCACGAGTCCTTGCGCGCCTACAAGAGATCTAAATCCAGCCCACCTTGAATGCCTTTCTTATTTCCCACTCATTTCCCTTGACTGTTAGTTGGTCAGATTCAGTGGTGGGATTCAGCCAGTTTGCACCACTTCAGGAGAACCAGTTGACCAATCTGAGCAGTTTAGTGAACTGGTTGTTGGAAGAAATCATTAGGGCAGAGAACCGGTTGTTGAATTATTTGAATCCCACCACTGGTCAGATTCTTGTAGGAATCTTAAGCTTGCAATAAAACTTTACACTAATTTGAACTGCCTGAATCTCTTGATTTCCCCAGTGCCTGACAGGTAGTGGTTGCTTGAAGCAGTTGTTATGAGCTCAAATAACCTTAGGAAGATGTAGGAATAACATTAGGGACATGCTAATAGATGCTTGAGGCGATTCTTCTAGAGGATATCTACCTATGTGGTCACAAAGAGTCCATATTGGACTCACAATATTGTGAGCTGCCCAGAGTTATTGTGTGGTAAGATGGGAAGCTAATAATTTTTGCAAACAAACAAATAAATAAATGTGGAGGCCTGATAAAATGAATCAATGTCACCGTTGTTTTTTTGACAGCTTTTGCGTTTTTCTTTTGGGGATTTTCAATTTACATCTTCCAAGAGAAGGAAAGTGAGACAATTCCTTGCAAAATGGGAGCGTGCTCGCCTCTTCTTCTCTAAAAGTGTTATTATCCATCCTCAATGTCACATACAGCACACAGGCGTGAAGCCCATAGCGGTTGCTTAGCAACGGAGGTAGCATCTCAACTCAAGCAACATTCATCTTATTTAAGGCCTATTAGACTCGATGTAACCAAACCTCACAATGAAAAGCCCTCCTCTGAAAGTTTTACAAAAACCCTGTGTAACTTTGACAAATATGTGTAAATGTTGGCTGAAGCACTCCACATCTTCACCAAGCAGAGCCAACGGTACAATTTGTTCTGTTCGGTAAGGAGAAGTTTCCAGTGAATTCACAATGTTATTTTTCCTGTTTTAGTCCGATACTGAGGAAAGCATTAAATTAGCAATAGCAGTTAGACTTATATACCGCTTCATAGGGCTTTCAGCCCTCTCTAAGCGGTTTACAGAGTCAGCATATTGCCCCCAACAACAATCCGGCTCCTCATTTTACCCACCTCGGAAGGATGGAAGGCTGAGTCAACCCTGAGCCGGTGAGATTTGAACAGCTGAACTGCTGAACTGCAGTCAGCTGAAGTAGCCTGCAGTGCTGCATTTAACCACTGCGCCACTCCGGCTCTCTCTCTGTATGGAGAGCGGAAGAGCCAATAACTGGTTTTTTTCTTTTTCTTTCTTTGATAGTTGATGGTAAGATGAATTGATGTAATTACTTAATAATACAACATGATATTGACTATGTAATAGTATACATGTGATTATGTGCTATGAAAAATGGAAAATAAAACATTTTCTATCGCAAAAAAAATAATGAATTGGAAATACGACTGTAACTGATCCTGAATATACATGATCCATTATATATACTAGCTGGATACCCATGCTTCAAGACGAAACTACGTGATTGGCCAATTCAGGAGAAATCTGGTTCACTCCGGTTCAATCCGTTGGCTCAGTGGTGGTCGGTGATTGAAACACATAGGGGAATATCTGAAAACAGTTCCATAGGTGGAAGGCATAGGCATTTTGGTGAGGTACCAATGTTTAGTATTGTAAGGAGCCCTAGACCGCTCCTGAGTGAAGGAGTGGAATGTCTGCCAGTTGGAAATGAGGTAACAGAACGTGAGGCAACTGGCAGTTGGAACAGAGTTCTTTTCAGGTGGGGAGGGGGAGTAGAACTCCTTAGCATCAGAGCGTGTTAATTACTGTATAAGAAATACTAAAGATCTGATGGTCTTTTTGAAAAATCCTTTCTTAGCGAGCACCTAGAAGCCAAGAGAAACATTAAGTGCCAAATTTCAAGTTTGTAGGCTTTATGGTTCTGGAGATTTCATAATGAGTGAATGGTATTTGGCTTTTATATATAGAGAGATGTATTTGGAAGCTTTTTTTAAAAAAACAAAATAGGTCATGCTTACAAGATCGTATCAATGCAAAGTATTCACAGAAATATTACAATTGTTAATAGGCAATGCATGTACTTCTTCCAATGATGTTCTCTGACAGATTGTAATAACTTTAGCTTCAATAACTCAAAATTGAATCGTCAATTTAGGCTTTCATTGAAGAGAATGACTTTTTTATTCCTAGGGAATAAAGGGAGATTTTCGAGCCAACGTAGTGTCTATAAATTTTAAATGACGTTTCTCAACTTCCGTACAGAAATTTGTGAAGTTATCTCTGGATAGATGGACTGCGATGTTCCATTTCCAGAAAGAAAACCTAACATCTGACTCCACACACTTTGAAGATTGCATGAGATTTCCAGGAGTTATTTCTAAAATCCCTCTGTTGTTAGATTAAATGCTGTTTAATCTACAGAGTACCAAAAAGGTTTCTTGCTGTGAAAATTGGAGTCCCATTATTACATTTGGAAGACTCGAAATATTTGCATACTTCATCAGAGAAAAATCTGAAGATGAAATCTAGAAATTGAAGTGTAATCTGAAAATGGTCTGCATTTGGACTTTACTGAATTTTCAGCAACGTTGAACGCCTACTACTCAAATCATGACTTTTTCAGGCAAAGATGTTAAATATTTGCATTTTGAAGATATAAATAATGGGCTGTTAGAATCCTGCCAACCTTCATAATGGAAGTAAAGAACACCATGGATTTATTCCAAGAGTATTCATCAGAATCTTGGAAAGTTGGATTATAAGGAAAGCCAAGTGCTGAACAATTGATGCTTTTGAATTGTGGTGTTGGAGATATTGGAAGAAATGACCATCTGGGTTCAGTTCCACATGGGGAAAAAGACACTCGGTTCATGGAGACTGCTTGGAAAGGTGGTTTTTAATGGTAGATAGGACCATATAGTTTGAGGTCCTGGGGGAAAAGGCACATGGGGGAGAGAGTGAGATAGATTTAAACCCTCGGTTGGGCTTTGAATCTGAGGCTTATATTCTGATTGTTTGTCAGACTCCCAAGGGGCCATGCAGGGGCAACTCTGTAAACTGTCTTGAGTCCCAAGCTTGGTTGACTCTTGCTGGGTTATGATGTAGTGAAAGGGCTTTGGGCAATTCCTCCTATGGCTTTGCCTGAAGGAGGTAGATCTTTGTTATGTAGAATAGATTGGCTCAGGCCTTAATGGACTGTATATACATATGTATATACCAGTGGTGGGTTACAGGCGGTATGCCCCGGTACGCGCGTACCGGAGCCAGCCCAGAGTACCGGATACCGATCCAATACGGTGCTCCGGAGGGCCCACCCACCCGCCCGAGCTCCTTACTGGAGTTTACAGGCTTTTGCACTTCTGCGCAGGTGCATGGGGCGTACAGTGCCTGCGTGACACTCCACGGAGCAGATGGTGTGTCACGGAGCATCGCGGCGGTGCTTGAACATATGTGCGCGTCCATGAGGACACTGCCAGCCCCGTTCCAACTGTACCAGTTGGAATGGGATTTGCAACCCACCACTGACATAGATATAGATATAGGTATAGGTATAGGTATAGGTAGAGATAGAGATAGAGATAGAGATAGAGATAGAGATAGAGATAGAGATAGAGATAGAGATAGAGATATACATATACATATACATATACATATACATATACATATACATATACATATTCATATACACATACACATATACAGATAGATAGATAGATAGATAGATAGATAGATAGATAGATAGATAGATAGATAGATAGATAGATAGATAGATATAGATATAGATATAGATATAGATATAGATATAGATATAGATATAGATATAGATATAGATATAGATATAGATATAGATATAGATATAGATATAGATATAGATATAGATTAGATATAGATATAGATATAGATATAGATATAGATATAGATATAGATATAGATATAGATATAGATATAGATATAGATATAGATATAGATATAGATATAGATATAGATATAGATATAGATATAGATATATTGACATGGAAGCAGTTAGCTTCCTCCCATAATTGGGGCTTACCAGGGGTTGTAAAAAATCTAATAGATACCTTTCACCCTGGCTTCGCTGATAACAGATAAGACCCTGTGGCCTAATGGCTAAGATTTCTGCCTAGTATGTAATATAGCCCAGGTTCAAATCCCAGTAAGGGTCTGGCTAGCTGATGAGAGCTAAATAGCTTGAAATAGATCTATACTAGTCTCCCTTTATTTATTTATCAGCATAAATAAAACACACACACACACACACACACACACACACACAGACAGACAGACAGACAGACAGACAGATAGATAGATATAGACACACACACAAACACACACATATATAGACATCATGTTTTTCAGAGTATAAGACGCACCAAGATTTTGAAGAGGCATATAAAACGAAAGTTTTTGCACGCTGCAGATCTCCCCAAAACGGCCCGGTTTTTTTGCAAAAATGGGTCAGTTTTTTGTCAAAAAAAAAGGGCATGCATAGCCTTTAGGAAGCTTGCAGAGTGCTCCTGGGGACTGTGGTGGGGGGCAATACATACACACACACATATATACACACACACACACTTTCAAATTTTGGTTAAACCTTTCTTTCAGTTGCCCATGTCAAGCAGAGAAAAATGCATCCTGATTCCAGTTAACTGGTTAAGTTTAAGTCACTCCCTTCCGCTGATCTTCACGGAGTCAACTCTTCTTTCTTCTCTGGAGGTTTTATCACAGACTTATAGGCCTTTTCATTTTATCACAAGAACCTCGACGCTCTTCTTTCAGTTGGGTGGAGAAGTTTACATCTGAACCATCGTAATGAAATTATTATTATCAAGTTCTTCCCAAACTACAATAAACTCCTCTGCATTTTCAGCTACTTGTGAAGTTGCCCCAGCAACTTCAAAGGTGAATTGCAACAACAGACCTTATCAGTCCTTGGATAGTTGCCAAGCTGATAGCTTCCAGGTGTAAGGCTGCACAATGAAATACTTGGTAAGGAGTCTCTGTGAGGCAGGGACTCAGGTTAGCAAATCTTCACACTTAAGAAATGAACTAATTGTCTCCTGCAAACTCCCCTCCCCTTTTGCTCCTATTTATTTCCTCTGGGAGGGGCCAATCAGCATCCACTTGATCCTTTACTCCCGAGTTGATCCCTGTTCCTTAATTGTTCCCTTCTCCTGACAGCTCTGTGTATGCGCACACTGGGAACAGGCTCCAGTTGTTCGTCTGCCTCACTGATGTCTGATTCCGAAGGCAGCTGATAACTGTCAGATGGCCCTGCCCCGCCCTTTGCCTCCAATGCAGAGCCCTCATCAGAGCCTTCCCCAGACTCCAGGACTGGCCCATGTTCCTCCCCAACCTCCTCACTGTCAGAATCTGCTGACAGGCTGTTGGCGGGCCACAACAATATTTCTAATATTTTGCTCCACAATCTTGGTTTCAGGACAGATACTGAAGTTGAAGCTCAAATACTTTGGACCCTTAAAGAGAAGAGAAGATTCATTGGTGAAGACCCCGATGTTGGGAAAGATGGAAGGGCAAAGGAGAAATGGACAGCAGAGGAGAAGATGGTTAGAAGATGGTGTCATTGATGGAGTGGGCATGAGTTTGCGCAGAGCCGGGGAAAGAGAGGAGAACAGGTAGGCCTGACATCCTGTGATCCGTGGGGTTGCGAAGAGTTGGACACAACTTAATGACTGGACAACAAAAACCCAACAGAATCACACCAAGAATGAAGATGTTCCTAGATGGCCCTAGATCTCCAAATAGTGCAGGAAGGCATTTATGTTGGGTACCAGAAATATAAGAAGATGCCGGTGGCAAATTATCACTTTAGTGATAATAGGGAAAGCACTAGAAAGGTGGGGGGGGGAAGATACTGACAACAGCCAGGAAGCAAAAGAAAACCAACTGAATGTCAAGAAAGAGAAGAAATTGATTGATGAGAAAAGAAAATTAAAATGAAGAAAGACTAAGGTCTCAGGAAGGAATTGAACAAACCACTTCGGAGTGCCATTGCAAGAAAAAAAGGAACAGTGTTAGAAAACAAGGAAAGTTTCCTTAAAGGTCTTCAAACTCATTAGAAGGTTCCAACCACAAGGATCCTATCCTGATGGACACGTTGAAACTGATTAAAACAATCTTCCAAATGTATAAAAATGGCTGTGTGTGTGTGTGTGTGTGTTTATGTGTGTTTATGTGTGTGTGTGTGTTTGTATGTTCCGGTATAACTCTGGAACATCTTGAGCAGCTTCAACCAAACTTGGTACACACACAGATGACTTACTCTCTGGAAACAAATACTGTGGGGGTAACACATCCCTAACACCCCTCAGAGTGTGTTTTCTCTTAAGATGCAGCCTGTTGTGCTTTAAAATGGCTTCTACTGTACAGCACAGTGGAGTTGCCATGGTAACAGCTTCACAGTACTCCACAAGGGGGCCCCTTCTGCTAAGGGGGAAAATCCAACATTAGAAATTATGTTTGGTCTTGACATTCCGCCCCACCACCTTATAAATAAATACCGGCTAGTGTTAAATAAAAATGGAAGCTGTATACTGAAGTTCTTTAAATCCAAGTGATTTCAAAGTAACACCCTCTTCCCTGGTCCTGGAAACTGAATTTAGGTGAACAGACCAGTCATTACTTAATTAGAAGAGAGGCAACATTTAGACTAATACGGCAAGCAACAAAAGAATCATCACTTACGTTTCTAACCAAACTGTGCCAGCAAATCTGTAAGCAACACAGGGAACACGGTATCGGAAAAAGTCAAGACTACATAAAAGAAGATTAAACATAGCATGCAAACGGCTGCATAATAGCCTTAATTCATCCGCTAACAGAACCATCCTTAAAATCATACAACACGCATTAGAATCCTGCATAAAAAGAGAGTGCCAGATGTTGAAGCTGGCTTTACAAACGATGGATTGATTATGAAAACAAGTGAGGATAAGCATAATTAACAAAGGGAAAGGGAGGGGAAGCGGGAAGGGGGAAGGGAGAAGGAAGGGAAAGGGGAGGGGAAGGGGGAGGGGAGGGGGAGGGGGAGGGAAGGGAGGGGAGGGGGAAAAGGAAGGAAGGAAAGAAGAATGGAGGAGAGGAAAGGAAATAGCGATAGGAAGGGAGGGAAGGAGGGAAAGGGAGGGAAGGGGAGGGGTGGGGGTAATGGAAGGAAGGAAGGAAGAAAAAAGAAAGAAAGAAAGAAAAAAGAAAGAAAGAAAAAAGAAAGAAAGACAGAAAGACAGAAAGAAAGAAAAAAGAAAAGGAAGGAAATAGTGAGAGGAAAGGAAGAGGAGGGGAAGGAGAGGGGAAGGGAAGCTAAGGGAGGGGAGGGGAAAAGAAGGAAGGGAGGAAGAGAGGGAAGGAAGGAAATAGCGATGGAAAGGGAAGGGGAGGGGGAAGGAAGGGAGGAAAAGAAATAGTGAGAAGAAGGGAAGGGGAGGGGAAGGAAGGGAAGGGAGGGGGGAAAGGAAGGGAGGGAGGGAGGAAGGGGGAAGGAAGGAAATAGAGATAGGAAGGGAAGGGGAGGGGAGAGGGTAAAGGAAGGAAGGAAGGAAGGAAGGAAGGAAGGAAGGAAGGAAGGAAGGAAGGAAGGAAGGAAAGGAAAGAAAATAGTGAGAGGAAGGGAAGGGGAAAAGGGAGGGAGGGAGGAAGGGGGAAGGAAGGAAGGAAATAGAGATAGGAAAGGAAGGGGAGGGGAAGGGAAGGGAGGGGGGAAAGGAAGGAAGAGAGGGAGAGAGGAAATAGCGATAGGAAAGGAAGGGAAGGGGACAAAGGTGGGGTCCGGCAGGCTGCGCATGTGCAATGCAATCATGCTGAGGTTTTGCAAGCATGTGCGGAGGGTGGGGGAGGGTGAATATGCATCCTACAATGCACATGCATTGTATTTTGGGGATTCGCACACACACACACACACACACACACACACACACACACACACACACACAAACACACACACTTTGGGCACTTGGTCTGGAAAAGGTTAGCCATCACTGGTTTAGGGTGTCCTGCTTGGGCAGGGGGTTGGACTAGATGACCTGCAAAGTCCCTTCCAACTCTGTTAATCTGTTAAAGCTTGTAACTAAGAAACATATTTTATAAGCTACCCCTCCTAATACTGCCTGGTTCCATTCTTTTGTAGGTGACTCATTTCTTGATATTTGGCTTCATGGAATAGCTATTTCTCCATAAGCCTATTTAAACTATTAATGCACTTAAATAAAAAAAAACTTTTAATAGGGTATGTGAATAGCTTAAGAAGTGATCTAATGTGTTCAAACTCAAAATTCTCATATTAATTTCCTCAAGACTCTTCATCACTTTAGGTAGTGCTAATTACATCTATTACCGTGTTATTTGCACCGAAATAAGGATATTCCGCTTTGGAAATGGAAATCCAACATTTTGCTTAGTAATAAAAAAAAAAGGTTCAATTTTCAGTAAGCTCCTCCAATCTAATGACTTTCATTTCATTTGGAAATAAAAGATTCAGATGCACACGAAGAGAAGAGTGAACCCCTCTGTTTCATGCTTATAACGGTGTTGTGGCCCGCCAGCGGCCAGCAGAGCTGGCATCCGATTCGGAGAGTGAGGAGGTTGGGGAGGAACCTGGGCCGGTCCTGGCGTCTGGGGAAGGCTCTGAGGAGGGCTCTGTGTCGGAGGCAGAGAGGGAGCCAGGGCCATCCGACAGTTATCAGCTGCCTTCAGAGTCAGACATCAGTGAGGCAGAAGAACATCTGGAGCCTGTTCCCAGTGTGCGCTTGAGCAGAGCTGCCAGACTAAGGGAATAGTTAAGGAACAAGGGCTGACTTGGGAGGAAGGCCACAGGTGGACGGTGAATGGCCCCTCCCAGAGGAAATAAAAGAGGAGCGAAAGGGGAGTGGAGCTTGCAGGAGACCATTAGTTCATTCCTGCATTCTTGCCAAGATATCAGCCTGGCCACTCTCCACACCTGATAAAGGTCAGTAATTTTGATGGATGGATGGATGGATGGATGGATGGATGGATGGATGGATGATAGATAGATAGATAGAAAGATAGATAGATAGAAAGATAGATAGATAGATAGATAGAAAGATAGAAAGATAGAAAGATAGAAAGATAGAAAGATAGAAAGATAGAAAGATAGAAAGATAGAAAGATAGAAAGATAGAAAGATAGAAAGATAGAAAGATAGAAAGATAGAAAGATAGAAAGATAGAAAGATAGAAAGATAGAAAGATAGAAAGATAGAAAGATAGAAAGATAGAAAGATAGAAAGATAGAAAGATAGAAAGATAGAAAGATAGAAAGATAGAAAGAAAGAAAGAAAGATAGATAGATGATAGATAGAGATAGATTAGAAATAGAAATAAAAATAGAAATAGAAATAGAAGATAGATAGATAGATAGATAGATAGATAGAGAGAGAGAGAGAGAGAGAGAGAGAGAGAGAGACAGACAGACAGACAGACAGACAGACAGACAGAGACAGATATAGTAGATAGATAGATAGATGATAGATGATAGATGATAGATGATAGATAGATAGATAGATAGATAGATAGATAATGATAGATAGATAGATAGATAATGATAGATAGATAGATATTAGAAATAGAAATAGAAATAGAAGATAGATAGATAGATAGATAGATAGAAGAGATAGATTAGAAATAGAAATAGAAGATAGATAGAGATACAGTAGATAGATAGATAGATAGATAGATAGATAGATAGATAGATAGATAGATAGATGGATGGATGGATGGATGGATGGATGGATGGATGGATGGATGGATGGATGGATGGAGGGATGGAGGGATGGATGGAGGGAGGGAGGGATGGAGGGAGGGAGGGAGGGAGGGTGGGTGGGTAGGTGGATGGGTGGATGGATGGATGGATAGATAGATAGATGATAGATAGATAGAAAGAAAGATAGAAAGATAGAAAGAAAGAAAGAAAGAAAGAAAGATGGTAGATAGAGATAGATTAGAAATAGAAATAGAAATAGAAATAGAAGATAGATAGATAGATAGATAGATAGATAGATAGATAGATAGATAGATAGATAGATAGATAGATAGATAGATATGGGGGCTATTTATCCCATATTTCTTCCACATCTGGAAAATAGGATCAAGTGGCGAACCCTTCCAAAGTTTCTCCTATCTTTACTTCTGGAGATGGAAAAGATGAAGGAAACCCCAAAGGGAATCACTATTATAATATAGAGATTGAGAAATGAGCAAGTAAAAAGATGCTGAATAAAGGAAAATACATTCACGAAAAAGGATTGGGAATTACGAAACATCACGCAGACAAGCCAGGATTACACGCTTTAATTAAAAATAGGGGGAAATATTATTAATTCAGACAGCTTATATGTTATCTGAGCAATTGGAATTCCAGCCGGAGGTGCATAATGCAGATTATTTGGGGCCAATTAAAAATATTCTCCGAGAGACTCCAAATACAAAGAATGCATATTATGAATGAATATAAATACCCTCGCCCTGGTCCTGCAGGATTATATTGTGCTTCCATCAGGTTTTGCTGAAAAAGAAGGGGAAAAAATTGAAGAAACTGATGTTTTGCCAATTATTGGAAGAATTTCCCCCCGATTGCATAACCTTGCAAGCATAATCCTTCTGGACAACTCAATCTGACACCTTAATAGTGAAAGAAAGTGATATTGGACATCACACCTATATAAACTTTATGGGAAAGTGTTTCAACTGGAAATGCCCAGCACAAAATGTTTAAACAGTTAACGTTAAAGTCTTAATATCACTTTGTAATGTCTTGCTAAAACCGTATTTGGAACATTGCATCCAGCTTTGGTCATCAAGATGTAAAAAAAGATGTTTAAAAGCACAATGACTACATATGTATACTTTTTTGTTCTATTTTTTTTAAAAAAGGAGGAAGATATATGTTAAAATTAAATATTCCTCTATAAGTAAATAGCTGGGCTTTTCTTTCTTTCTTTTAAAAAAGAAGGAGGAAGATACAGTATATGTTAAAATTAAATATGTATATTGAAAAGGAATTATAAATACCATCCACATAAAATGGAGCTTGCTCAGAAGCTGAAATACACCAAGTAAATGAGATGAAGAGTGTGAAGTAGAGGAGAGAGGTAAGGGAAGAAGAGAGGGATAAGAGAGAGGATAGGGGAGGGGAAGAGGAGGAGAGAAAGAAGGAGTGGAAAGGGGAGAGAGGAGAAGGAGAGAGGAAGGGGAAGTAGAGAAAAGAAGGATGATAGAGGGAAGAAAGGAGGTAGAGAGGTGGAGGAGAGAGGGAGAAGAAAGTGATGGATAAGGAACAAATATGGTGTATGGAGAGCAGAAGAGCCAATAATTGTTTTTGGGAGTTGATGGTAAGATGAATTGATGTGAACATTTAATCATACAATATGATGTTGACTATGTAATAGTATACGTGTGATTATATGTTATGAAAATGAAAAAAAAAACCTTTATATAAAAAGATGTAAAAAAGATAGCAATAGCAATAGCAGTTAGACTTATATACCGCTTCATAGGGCTTTCAGCCCTCTCTAAGCGGTTTACAGAGTCAGCATATCGCCTCCACAGTCTGGGTCCTCATTTCACCCACCTCGGAAGGATGGAAGGCTGAATTAACCCTGAGCCGGTGAGATTTGAACAGCCGAACTGCAAAACTGCAGTCAGCTGAAGTAGCCTGCAGTGCTGCATTTAACCACTGCACCACCTCGGCTCTGTCAAGACTCTAGAAAAACTGCAGAGAAGACCAACAAAGATGGTTAGGAGACAGGTAAAACATATGAAGAACGGTTGCAGGAACTGGGTATGTCTAGTTTAATGAAAAGAAGGACCAGGGGAGACAGGATAGCAGTGTTCCAATATCTCAAGGGTTGCCACAAAGAAGAGGGAGTCAAACTATTCTCCAAGGCTCCTGAGGCCAGGACAAGAAGCGATGGATGGAAACTCACCATGGAGAGAAGCAACCTAGAACTAAGGATACATTTCTTGACAGTGAGAACGATTACTCAATGGAACAGCTTGCATCCAGAATCTGTGGATGCTTCATCACTGGAGGGTTTTATAAAGAAAAAACTGGACAGCCATTTGTCTGAAATGGTCTCCTGCTCAAGCAGAGGGTTTGGATGAGAAGACCTCCAAGGTCCCTTCCAACTCTGTTATTCTATGTTCTTTAAAAGGAAGAACATAGAGAAGAGCAACAAAGATGATTACGGTGCTGGAGATTAAACTATAAAATGAATGGATGAGGGAATTAGGTATGTCTTCTTTGAAATGGAGGTGGTATTCAGCAGGTTCTGACCAGTTTGGAGAACCAGTAGCGTAAATTTTGAATAGTTCGGAGAACCAGTAAATGCCACCTGTGACTGGCCCCACCCCAAATCTATTCTCTGCCTCCTGAGTCCCAGCTGATTGGGAGGAAATGGGGATTTTGCAGTATCCTTCCCCTGGAGTGGAGAGAGAATGAAGATTTTACAGTATATTTCCCCTGGAGTGGGGAGGGAATGGAGATTTTGCAGTATCCCTCCCCTGGAGTGGGAGAGATTTTACAGTGTCCTTCCCCTGGAGTGGAGAGAGAATGAAGATTTTACAGTATATTTCCCTGGAGTGGAGAGGGAATGGAGATTTTACAGTATCCTTCCCCTGGAGTGAGGAGGGAATGGAAATTTTATAGTATCCTTCCCCCAAGAATAAGGAGGGAATGGGGATTTGACAGTATCCCTCCCCTGGAGTGGGGAGGGAAGGGAGATTTCACAGTATCCTTCCCCTGCCACACCCACCAAGCTATGCCATGCCCACAGGACCGGTAATAAAAATGTTTGAATCCTACCACTGCTACTTCTTATGACTGTATAAGAGAGAATATGCTAATAGGAGGGGGGCAGTGCCTAATTTTTGAAAAACCGCTTTCATATAACAATATAAGCAGCAGACACTACAGATATACTGTCGAATATGTGCTGAGTTTGAAATGCCATTTATATTCACGTATCACTTTGGAGCAGAATTGGAAAAAACCATCCAGTCATACACACCATTTTACAATTCCCTCCTGTCTAAAAGAAAATATGATGTTAATCCACAGAGAGTTGGACCCCATGCTGCTTCAAATAAGATTAAAGAGACTTTTCGGTGTGGGTTTAGTTCTATTAAGTTTATAAATATTCATTACTATATCAAAACGCTTACAGCAATCTGAGCTTCACTTAATTGCACATGGAAAGCCCTCTCTTGGAAGGAATATTGCTAATTCGATTTACAAGCTGGGAGAGAGAGAGAGAGAGAGAGAGAGAGAGAGAGAGAGAGAGAGAGAGAGAGAGAGAGAGAGAGAGAGAGAGAGAGAGAGAAGAGAGAAAGAGAAAGAGAAAGAGAGAGAGAGAGAGAAAGAGGGAGAATCCTTGATGGTCATATTGGTTCCTTAGGGTTGACCTTGATTAGTGCTTTAGAGGCAGAATTGCCCGCATTGGAGAGATTTAATCTTGCATTTAATGGGGACGGAATATTGAAACCCAATTACCCAGAGAAGCGGAGGGCTGTGTCATCATTGGAAGTGTTTAAGCAGAGCTGGGCAGCCGCTCCTTGGAGATGATTTAATTTGAATTCTTCTAATGAATAGGATGTTGTGTTTGATGGCCCATATGGGCTCGTTCAAGGCTAAGAGTCTGTGAATAAGGTTCTTCACAAAGCTGAAGCACAACGCAGACTATGCAAAGCTCATCTGTAAAGTTACCGTATTTTTCGGAGTATAAGACGCACCCTTTCCCCCCCCCAAAAAGAGGGTGAAAATCTGGGTGTTTTTTTAAAAAAAAAATTATTTTATCAATTTCATATATACATTCACAATTATATGATCTCATAACTGTTATTAATAATATGTATTTATAACAATTTTTTCCCTACAGTTGACAATATACTTGAAGATTGCTTTCTTACCATCCCATAGATCCATCTTATCTTACAACGGTCCTACTTCTTCTTCCCTCCCTCCCTCTTTCCTTCCCTCGTTTCTTCTCTCCTACTCTCCTTACTTCCCTCCTTCCTTCCCTCCCTCCTTCCCCCTTCCCTCCTTCTCTCCTTCCCTCCTTCCTTCCCTCCTTCCTTCCTTCCCTCCTTTCTTCTCTCCTACATTCCCTCCTTCCTTCCTTCCCTCCTTTCTTCTCTCCTTCTCTCCTTCCTTCCCTCCTTCCTTCCCTCCTTTCTTCTCTCCTTCTCTCCTTCCTTCCCTCCTTGGTGTGTTTTATATACACTGAATACAGCATTTTTGGCCTACCGAAACCCCACCCCCCTTTGTAAAAATGGACATGCAGAGGGTTTGGGAGGCTTGCAAAATGCTCCTGGGGGCTGGGGAGGGCAAAAATGTAGATAGATAGATAGATAAGATAAATTGAGCGAAAAACATGCCGTTCCCCCCCCTCAGTCACCAAGAGCACTCTACAAGCCTCTCAAAGCTCTGAATGCCCCCCCTTTTTTACAAAAAAAAAAAACCCCGAGGTGTGCAGGGGGTTTGGAAGGCCTGCAGAGTGCAAAAAATTTTTTTAAAAAATTACCTCTTCAAAATCATGGTGCGTCTTATACTCCAAAAAATACAGTACATTGAGAAGTGACTGCACTATAGGAGTTATCCTGAGAAAATTGTGTGCTCCCTCTGTATCAGGTGAAATGCTCTGAAGTCTGTTACTGGTTTGCTTCACGCATGCATGCATGCACACCACAGGCGTGTGCAATGCATGTGTGCCAAAGGTGCAGTTTGCATGCATGCACACTGCAGGTGCTAAAAAGCCTTTTCTGAGCCTGCAAAGTAAGTAAAACATTAAGGGGGGGGGAAACAGCTGTGCCACGTGATTTAGATTCACTAGAAAGCAGGATTTACTGCTTTCCAGTGAATATAAATCATGTGGCACAGCTGATCGTTGAAACTTTTCAAAACCGTTTTTTAGCATTTTTTACTACCGGCGGAAAAAAATTTTTTTAAAAAAGTTCCGACGATCAGCTTTGCAACAATCAGCTGTGCCACACAATCATCGGAACTTTTTTTAAAAAAACCTTTTTGTTAGCATTTTTTAATAACGGTTCCCGAACCAGTAGTAAAAAAAAAAATGCTTAAAAAAGTTTTAAAAATTGTTCCAATGATCAGCTGTGCTGCGTGATTTCTAGTGAATACAAATCATGCGGCACAGCATTTTTTTGCTACCGGTTCGAGTGAACCGGTAGCATTTCACCCCTGCTCTTTTTTTATATAGATTTTTTTGGTCTTTTAATGATCCCATAGTCCCTTGCATCGAGGTGGAGTCAGGCAACTGTATGAAGTTGGCCAGATGCCCTTCCTGTTGCCAATGCAGACTTCGCAGCAGATAGACTCATTGTGCCCAGAGTGAGAAATATCTGCCGCTACCTAGGATCGAACTCACAGCCTCATGATTGTGAGGCGAGAGCGCCACCGCACCACTCCCTCTGTGTTATGTGGAGGTATTTCACTTATGTTGAAAGGGAAGAAGGGAAGAAGGGAAGCTGAAACGACTTTCCTACTACACAGAAGGATGGCAAACTCTACACGTGAATATTTTCTAGGCATCAATTTAATTCAGACCCTAAATTGCAGGAGACCTCTCCAAAGCATTTGGAGGAGTGGCTCAACCTGATCCCTAGTGGGACAGGTCGGGCGAAGTACCCGCTTCTCAAAGCATTAAAAGCAACCATTCCATCACAAAACCCATCGGTCTACCATCAAGCTACTCCAGCTATCGTAGAATCATAAGACTGGAAAGAACTTTGGAGGTCTTCTAGTCCAACCTTCATACCGTCAGATGGATTCCTTATACCCGTGGTGAACCTATGGCACATGGGCCACAGGTGGCAAACGGAGCCCTCTCTGCAGGTAGCTGTCACCCAGATCAGCTCCACCACGCATGGGCATGTGCCTCATGCTGGCCAGCTGATTTTCAGGTCTCTGCCGTGCATGTGAGAGATGTGTGTGCATGCACATAGATCACGCAGACATGCACAGGGGGTGGGGGGTATGCCCCCATGTCTCATTTTTGGCCCCAGGAGGCTTCAGGGAGGCCTACTAGGCCAAAAATGGGATGGGGGGGTCATGCATGTACGCACGGGAAGAGGGGATGCAGCGGGGATTGTGTGCACATGCACAGGGAGGGTGGAGCATGCAAGGGGGTGTGTCACAATCAGGGGTGGGTTTCTCGCCCCGTTCCAACTGGTTCGGTTGGAACGGGGCCGGTGGCGTCCTCGTGCACACACGTGGTGCACGCATGCGTACTAGCATCTGCGCGACGCTCCAGCTGCTCCTGGACGATCACAGAGGCGCTGTATGCGTCCTGCGCATGCGTGGAAGCGCAGAACTCGTCAAAACCAGGTAAGGACCGCGGGCGAGCGGGCGCGCCCTTCGCCGTTCCCAGAAGTTACTTACTTCCGGGTTCGGCAACCAACCGGTTCGCAGGGACCACCGCGAACCGGTTGAAACCCACCCCTGGTCACAATGCGCATTGCATTATGGGTGTGAGCACACATGCAAGGACAAAAGGATTAGCCATCACCGCCTTATGTTGTCCACAGTGTTATGGCCAGAGAAGATTTCATCCCGACTGAATTTCCTTCCGACTTTTGATTGTATCGCCAAGAACAACAACTTAGGTAAATCATGAACAAAATGGGCTTCTTTCCAGGCTCTTGACCACCGGTGGTCATAATAGATTGATATGTTGATGGGCAAATGGATCGCCTGAGCCCCTTAACACAGCTTCTTGGCCATATTTCACCGGGCCAGAAAGAATACAAAAGAGAGAAATGCAACGGCTCGAAATCATATATTCATAGACTGCTGACATTTCCCATTACGTTTTCGCTTTCCATATGAATCAGACTTTTGATTCATGACCCAACGGCCAAGGCAAACATTGCCAAGGAACTCATCTCTGTAATCTACTGCTCCCGATCTGACATAGATCTGTCATGCCAGGTTGTCTATTAATTCCCTGGACGACATTCTATACGTTAAGTAGCTGTAGCTTTGGAGATGCTGATGTATGCCCTTGCCAGGAGCAACATATGCATGCAAAAGCTGTAAATAATTCCCTTGATTTAAAACTGAAAATGTAATAACAGCAGGACAGTTAGCTTTCTAACAGGCAGATTGCATTGCAGTCATTCTTTACTAAGCCGTCGTGGAGGTAGCCAAGAAATGAGAAATAAATTTCCTTGTTCCATTAACCTTATTTGAGGTTGGACGGAAGCTCGTTTCAATGCTTTCTGCGTTATCTGTCAGGGATACACAATGATGTCCTAGTTTGTTGCTGAAGGATGTGGCTAGTGGAGGGATTCACATAGGTTTACCACCAGTTCGCAAATGTGAGCGTTTGCACATGTGTGCACCTTCTGTGCATGTGTGCACAGTCTTCCATGCATGTGCTTTGCTTGCATGCAGGCATGCACATGGCATCAAAAATGAGACTACATAGGACATTTTGGAGCCAGGGCAGACCCACCCGTAGTTGGCCGCTACTGGTTCAGGTGAACCAGTCCGAACCGGTTGAATACCACCTCTGGATATGGCCAATTTGATTGTAATGAAATTATTTACGTTATTGAGAAGGCTATTCCAGACATCGATGTCTTTATAGGTAGACTGTCAGGGTTCTGAGTGGTGCCCCCATTAAATCATGAGCCTCAAGCCAAGCTCCAAAAGAAATCCAGTTGTTTATTTGGAGCACCATGTCAGCATGGAGTAAGTGAAGCCAACTCTGACCTCACTTAATTCGCGCCTTGGCTCTGATCCTGTTTCCCCCTCCCCTCAAGGTGTGTCTGTGGGGGGGGGGGCAGTCACATTCCCCAATGAAGCAATTTTGCAGGTTGTAGAAGTCACTCCCTCCGGCTACTGTGGATTTCCGTGGAGATGGCCTTGACGGAATATGGCCAACTGGAATATGCTTTATTTTGACTGAAATGCAAGTTCCTTGATGCAGCTGTGAGGCTCAATTTCCCATCCCCCTGCCTATGGCAACTTGAGAGCAGGTCAGGAATGCTTCATGAGTTGTCATAGACCTTGACAAACTCCACTCCTCTTTTATGGACTATGTGAGGGGCAATTCATCGTCTGGCTTTACTCCCAAGTTGACCCCTGTTCTTTAGTTGTTCAACTCTGCGTATGAGCGCCCTGGGAAGAGGCTCCAGCTGTTTGTCTGCCTCACTGATGTCTGACTCCGAAGACAGCTGATAACTGGCATCGGGCTCCGGCCCCCTCTCTTCCTCCGACACCAAGCCCTCCTCAGAGCCTTCCCCAGACTCCAGGACTGGCCCATCTTCCTCTCCAACCTCCTCACTGTCTGAATTTGCTGCCAGCTCTGCTGGCCACTGGTGGGCCCCAACACATTTCTGCAACCGTTCTTCATATGTTTTAGCCTCCAGTCCCCTAATCATCTTTGTTGATCTTCTCTGCACTCTTTCTAGAGTCTCAACATGTTTTTTACATCATGGCAACCAATATTGGATGCAGCATGCCAAGTGTGGCCTTACCAAGGCATTATAAACCAGTACTAACAGTTCACATGATCTCGATTCTACTATGATATCTACTATGATCTTGATTCTACTTAAAAAAAAAACCCTCTTCTATGGAATATCTCAGGCCATGAACCAGCCGTATCTCTTCCCCTTCTTGGTATCAGCTCTGAGCCACCCAGCATGCAATTTGTTGAAAGCTATTTTACTCAAAACACTGGAAGCAGAATAAAATTGCAGCCTGAATGAAACAAAAACACTGCCAGAATTGAAGACCAAAATGATCGGGCGCGAAATGAAAGCAAGAGCAAAATAAAGGCCTCCCATTATTAACAATGAAGGTTATAATAGCTACTGAATCAGAAAGTAGACTAATTTAGTGGGAAATGTGATTTTCTAATCATATCATTACCATCTGAACTGTAGTCTAAGTGAGCACTGATACGTCTGTCTTTTGAACTCCGATTCATAAACAGAACATGGAGGGGGAAAAAGGAATGGATGGAGATAAGGAATCATAAACATAAATCAAAGTGAGACTAAGATATTAAATAGAAAAGAAAGATGATAGATGGATGATGATGAATATGATGAAGAAGATGGATAGATGAATAGATGGATAGATGGATAGATGGATGGATGGATGGATGGATGGATGGATGGATGGATGGATAGGTGGATGGGTGGATGGGTGGATGGGTGGATGGGTGGATGGGTGGATGGGTGGATGGGTGGATGGATGGATGGATGGATAGATGGATCGATCAATCGATTGATGGATAGGTGGATAGATAGATAGATAGATAGATAGATAGATAGATAGATAGATAGATAGATAGATAGATAGATAGATAGATAGATAGAGATATAGATAGGTGGATAGGTGGATGGATGGATGGATGGATGGATGGATGGATGGATGGATGGATAGATAGATAGATAGATAGATAGATAGATAGATAGATAGATAGACCACACTTCATATGGTCTTGATTCTATTCCTCTGTTAATGCAGCCTAGAAATGTGTTGGCTTTTTTGGCAGCATCTTATCACCTTATTGTATTCCATCTATTTTATTCTGGAGTCAGATTTTATTTATTTATTGGGTTTTGTCTTTCATCTGATTCGTAAGGTTCAGAAGTGGTATTCAGCAGGTTCTGACCAGTTCTGGAGAACCAGTAGTAGACATTTTGAGTAGTTCAGAGAACCGGTAAATACCACCTCTGGCTGGCCTCACCCCCATCTATTCTCTGCCTCCCGAGTCCCAGCTGATTGGGAGGAAATGGGGATTTTGCAGTACCCTTCCATGCCCACCAAGCCATGCCCACCAAGCCATGCCCACAGCACTGGTAGTATGTCATAGTTTCACTATCACATGTCTAGGATTTCTCCTTGGATTTCTTTTATTTGCCTAGATTACAGACACAATTAAATCCTTCCTTTTACTCCTCTGACAGTAATTTACCCATGTATAAATGGTTATAATAGTATTAATTAATATTTGGTGGCGTTATCGAGTCCTGTATCTTACGATAATGTTGCCTTAGTCACTACATGATTGCCATCTGGATACTTTCTTGGCTGTCAAAATTGAGAGTAGTGATTTTGTAGAAACAAGGTTGAAGAGGGGAGAATACTCTAGCGTTTTCTGGAACGGTATTTAGCCACACGTGTGACTATTACGAAATCAAAACAATCAGAATTCACTGCTGCTCTTGATTAAAATAGAGATAAATGTATAAACCTGTTTTCTCCATTTAATAACAAGCTCTAATCAACCTTCTTTTAAAGCATCCTATTGATTTGGAGGTCCAGAGGGTAACGTTTTATGGTAAAATCAACAAAGGCGTTTATAGCGTCTTAAATTTTAACAACTGTTATTGTCCAGAAATGAGTTGGATTGCATCCCTCTTCATCAGATGCCTAAGAAGAAAGTGTTCTGGCCTAGGCTTCCCCAGCAGATAAATATGAATCAGTTGCCAAGCTTTTGGATTTTGATCACATGAAAAAGGGAATGCTGTAATGGTTATTAGCGTGTAAAATGAACAAGCCATCCTGTTGTTTACAGTGGAGACAACCGATGAAACTCAAGAAAACGGAGAAGTATTGTTAATATTGTCAAGAAGACAGAGAGAGATGTTGGTGTCTTGACCATCTCTTTTCCCCTCCTCATCCATTTATTGTCTTGACTCTTGACTGACTCTTGATTTAACTCCCTTCCCTTTCCCTTCCTCTCCCTTCCCCTTCTTCCCTTCTTCATCCATTTACTCTCTTCCTTTCTCTTTTGATAGTGTCCAGGGATTTTTCATGGCAAAGATACTGGAGTGGGTTGCCATTTCTTCTCCAGTGGATCATGTTTTGTCAGAGCTCTTTGCTATGACCTGTCCATCTTGAGTGGCCCTGCATGGCATGGCTCAAAGCTTCATCGAGCTACGCAAGCCCCTTGGCCACAACAAGGCAGTAATCCATAAAGGGGTTGCAATGGATGGCTGTGAAAGTTGGACCATAAGGAAGGCTGAGCGCCAAAGAATGGAGGCCTTTGAACTCTGATGCTGGAGAAGATTCCTGTGAGTCCCTTGGACTGCAAGGCCATCCAACCGGTCAGTCCTAGAGGAGATCAATCCTGGCTGCTCTTTAGAAGACCAGATCCTGAAAAGGAAACTCAAATCCTTTGGCCACCTAATGAGAAGGAAGGACTCCCTGGAGAAGAGCCTCATGCTGGGAACGATTGAGGGCAGAAGAAGAAGGGGATGACAGAGAATGAGGTGGCTGGATGGAGCCACTGAAGCAGTAAGTGTGAGCTTAAATGGACCCCAGAGGATGGTAGAGGACTGGAAGGCCTGGAGGAACATTGTCCATGGGGTCACGATGGGTCAGACATGACTTTGGACCTAACAACAATATGAACATCTGTATGTCTGAGAGTGTATGAGAAAGAGAAATGTGTCAATTGTTTAATCCAGGGTGAAGATACTGGATTAAAAGCTCACATTCTAAGGCTCCCTGAAATCACAGAAGTTAGCTGGATGACTTTGGGCCCAGTTTTGACAGCCCCAGGAATCAAAGCTTATGGTTTAAGGAAAGAGACATTACCAAGGTGATAAAGATCTATAAATATGTATGCACGGCCCGAACGGTGTAGGGTTTATTGAAAGACTGACATCCTCAGCAGTGAGAGAAAGAGAGAGAGATTCAGAATTGCAAAGCACAGTTTGAACATGAAGGTATTTATTCCCTGGCATACATAATCCTGGCTGCTCTTTAGAAGACCAGATCCTGAAGATGAAACTCAAATCCTTTGGCCACCTAATGAGAAGGAAGGACTCCCTGGAGAAGAGCCTCATGCTGGGAACGATTGAGGGCAGAAGAAGAAGGGGATGACAGAGAATGAGGTGGCTGGATGGAGCCACTGAAGCAGTCAGTGTGAGCTTAAATGGACTCCAGAGGACGGTAGAGGACAGGAAGGCCTGGAGGAATGTTGTCCCTGGGCTCGTGATGGGTCAGGCATGACTTCGCAACAAACAACTTCTCTTTGGAAATAATTTCTAAACCACCCTCTCGTTCATTTTCCAACATATTGGGAAAAAATGTGGAGGATTTTTCTGCCTAGCACTAAATGCCAGAAATTATACTTTATTGGTTTTTAGATGCTGTCCTTATAAGGTCTCAGATCTATGTTATTCCCCTCCTCTCTGTGCCAAACATTGGGGAGTTTTCAACACATCTTGAAAAAAAGAAGAGAGAGAGAGAGAGAGAGAGAGAGAGAGAGAGAGAGAGAGAGAGAGAGAGAGAGAGACAGACAGAGAGAGAGAGAGAGACAGAGACAGAGAGAGACAGAGAGAGAGACAGAGAGAGAGACAGAGAGAGACAGAGAGACAGAGAGAGAGAGAGAGAGGGAGAGAGAGAGATATTGTTTCAGACCCAGAAAGTTGTTGATGATTCATAACCATCCGTTGTACTCACTTATTAGTCTTGAACGTGTCAAGAGATTCTTTATTGATTTCATTAGAGGAGCTGGGCTCAAGTTTTAATCTTTGAAACAAATCAAGGAGAGGAAAGTCCTAAAATCTTGTTGACCAAAACCAATTTATAATCCCTATTACCAGAACGGAATCGTAATTAAGCGAACAGCAACCAGAAGTTTGAAATTTTTTTCATATGTTTCCACTTCTCTTTAAATATTCTTATCTAAATTAGTTTGTAGCTATGAAACTATTTTCAGAACATGGAAACATTGAGTTAACCCCCCTCCCCTTTTTTTTTCATGTGGCTCAAGTCCAGATTAGATATTTCAAAGGGAAATGGATATTTCTAAAGCACATTAATTGAATTTCTGCAATATCAGCGGTTTACACAAATGCTACTAGAAGGATTCAAGCAAAGCTGCTTTCCCACGAAATCTGCTCCAAGAAGCCATAACAGGCAAGGACTTGGTTTTGCTGGCAGACAACCTACTTAACCGATCTGTTCATAGGACGTATTGAAGTAGACAAGTTATGTTTGATAGCAAATTGGTTAAGGGTATTTTTTGGGGCGGGGGGGGAGAGGGTTTAGTGTTTGGTGAATTCTGTTCATTTGATTTCAGTGTTGGGATATTCAAATTTTTTTACTACTAGTTCTGTGGGCATGGCTTTGTGGGTGTGGATGGATGGATGGATGGATGGATGATGGATGGATGGATGGATGGATGGATGATGGATGACGGATGACGGATGACGGATGACGGATGACAGATGGATGATGGATGATGGATGATGGATGATGGATGATGGATGATGGATGATGGATGATGGATGATGGATGACGGATGACGGATGACGGATGACGGATGACAGATGGATGATGGATGATGGATGATGGATGATGGATGATGGATGATGGATGATGGATGATGGATGATGGATGATGGATGATGGATGATGGATGATGGATGGATGGATGGATGGATGATAGATGGATGGATGATGGATGAATGATTGATGGATGGATGATGGATGATGGATAATGGATGGATGGATGGATGATGGATGATGGATGATGGATGATGGATGATGGATGATGGATGATGGATGATGGATGATGGATGATGGATGATGGATGATGGATGATGGATGATGGATGATGGATGATGGATGATGGATGGATAGATAGATAGATAGATAGATAGATAGATAGATAGATAGAGTACTTACAACAGTTCATTTAATGACCATAAAGTCACAATGGCACTGAAAAAAAATGACTTATCATAGTTCTTCGCCCTTATGACATTTGTAGCATCCCCATGTCACATGATCAAAATTCAGATGCTGAACATGTTTCATATTTATGACAGTTGTACTGTCCCATGAGTGTGTATGTGTGTGTCACACATTAAACTTTTCTTTACCTCCTGACAAGCAAAGACAATGGGGAAGGTGTATTCATTGTCACCAGCTTAACAACTGCAGTCAACAACAATGGAGAGGAAGATTGTAAAATGGGGCAAAATTCACTTAACAACTGTCAAGGGTATAGGTATAGGTATAGGTATTTTATTTGTATGCCGCCCTTTTCCCTGGGGGGACTCAGGGCGGCTCACAGTTCAAAGGGAGGGAGGACAAACCAAGTTAAACACATAAGACAATACATTGTTAAAAGCACAACATTCATACAATTCGGGTGGGGTTAAGGTCTTTAGCCCCAGGCCTGTCGGGACAGCCAGGTATTAAGGGCTATGCGGAAGGTCTGGAGGGTGGTGAGGGTACGAATCTCCACGGGGAGTTCGTTCCACAGGGTCGGAGCTGCCACCGAGAAGGCTCTCCTCCGGGTAGTTGCCAGTCGACATTGGCCGGCTGATGGAACTCAGAGGAGGCCTAATCTATGGGATCTTATTGGTCGAGTGGAGGTGACCTTGTAGATGGGGGCGGCATTGCTGACAGTTCAGTGCCTCGAAATCTTTGCTACTCGTGCATGCACATTTGCAAATACAGAGATTTGCACATGCGCAAAACCTTTAAAAATGGGGAGGGGGATTTCTCCTGAAAATTGTTCTGCGCATGAGCAGAACTGAAAAACAAGAGGGTGGCCCCATAGGAGAACCGGTTCAGGGGCGTGGCAGGCTTTGGGTCACTGCCGGTTCCAGTGACCCAGGCTGCCAAGTTACTACCAGTTCGGCTGAACTGGTCTGAACCAATAGGAACTCACCTCTGCCTGTAGATAGATTGGGACGGAGGCAGACAGAGATACAGAGAAACAGAGAGACAGCCAGGCAGGCAGGCAGGCAGGCAGGCAGGCAGGCAGGCAGGCAGGCAGGCAGGCAGGCAGGCAGGCAGGCAGGCAGACAAGAAGATGTAATGCCTGAGGTTTTTTTGCATATACTAATGAATGAAAAACATTAAGAAGTAGGGGCTTCATCAAGTCATCCTGTACTCTAACCAACTACCATCCATTATTCAGCAGGAGGTGAAATATCTAGAGTGATATAAATAACGTGTTTTGATATATGGCATTCTTTAATTTCAAACAATGATTGACAAAGGGGAGGGGATGGAAAAAAAGAAAGAGGTTGCCCTCTGGCTTGAGGGATGTTTTTTTAGAGCAGCACTTTTAAACTTTTCATGCACCTTTTTAATCGCATTTTTTCTTAATGTGCGCACTAAAAGGCAGCGAGCTAGAAGCTCTATGCAACAAAGCCCGCCTTTGAAATACATTTAAAAGCTATTTATATATCTATACGCTTTGAAATAATAGAAAATATGCTTTGTTTAGCTTGAAGGATAGTTCAACAGGAGGCATGCCTTTTAGAGTTAAATAAAGGCAAAGGAAAAAAAGGTTTTCTATTAGGGTATCCAATTCTTACAGGAATGGAAGCCAACTAAGTATATTTACAGATTTTTCTGAATTATTAGTGAGCAGGAGGAGGAGCGGGAGGGGGAGGGGGAGGAGAGGAGGAGGAGGAGGAGGAGGAGGAGGAGGAGGAGGAGGAAGAATCTTCATTTTAATTCTAATTAGCAATAGCAATAGCTATTTATATAAGACTTATATAAGGCTTCATAGGGCTTTCAGCCCTCTCTAAGCGGTTTACAGAGTCAGCATATCGCCCCCACAGTCTGGGTCCTCATTTCACCCACCTCGGAAGGATGGAAGGCTGAGTCAACCTTGAGCCGGTCAGATTAGAACCGCTGAACTGCAGATAACAGTCAGCTGAAGTGGCCTGCAGTGCTGCACCCTAACCACTGCGCCACCTCGGCTCTAATTATGGAACATTATATGTGGTGACAGACAGACAGAAAGAGACTGAGAGAGACAGTGAGAGAGAGAGAGAGAGAGAGAGAGAGACAGAAAGAGACAGAGACAGAGAGAGACAGTGAGAGAGAGAGAAAGATAGTGAGAGAGAGACAGAGAGAGACAGAGAGACATTGAGAGAGAGACAGAGAGAGAGAGAGAGAGAGACAGAGACAGAGACAGAGACAGAAAGAGACAGAGAGAGACAGTGAGAGAGAGAGATAGTGAGAGAGAGACAGAGAGACAGAAAGAGACAGAGACAGAGAGAGACAGTGAGAGAGAGAGAAAGATAGTGAGAGAGAGAGACAGAGAGAGACAGAGAGACATTGAGAGAGAGACAGAGAGAGAGAGAGACAGAGACAGAGACAGAGACAGAGACAGAGACAGAAAGAGACAGAGAGAGACAGTGAGAGAGAGAGATAGTGAGAGAGAGACAGAGAGACAGAAAGAGACAGAGACAGAGAGAGACAGTGAGAGAGAGAGAAAGATAGTGAGAGAGAGAGACAGAGAGAGACAGAGAGACATTGAGAGAGAGACAGAGAGAGAGAGAAAGAGACAGAGACAGAGAGAGACAGTGAGAGAGAGAGAAAGATAGTGAGAGAGAGACAGAGAGAGACAGAGAGACATTGAGAGAGAGACAGAGAGAGAGAGAGAGACAGAGACAGAGACAGAGACAGAGACAGAGACAGAGACAGAAAGAGACAGAGAGAGACAGTGAGAGAGAGAGATAGTGAGAGAGAGACAGAGAGACAGAAAGAGACAGAGACAGAGAGAGACAGTGAGAGAGAGAGAAAGATAGTGAGAGAGAGAGACAGAGAGAGACAGAGAGACATTGAGAGAGAGACAGAGAGAGAGAGAAAGAGACAGAGAGAGAGAGACACACACACAGAGAGAGACATAGAGAGAGACAGAGACACAGAGACACACAGAGAGACAGAGAGACAGACAGATCCTGGACGTAATGAAACTGTTCATTTTCAGAAAGGTGATTAGTATGTTCCCAGTTGAGTAGCTCCCCTAAACAGGAAGTGGTTCTTCATGTTCACATCCGGCAATAAAAATGAGATATTCCTGCGGGCCAAAAAAATTTCCCCATATTCTGCATACTTCCCATTTTACACACCTTACACGACAATGAATCAGGCTGCGGAATGATAAACCTTCCACCTTGAATGACCTTAATGGAAATGCCACCTTCCTTCCAGCCTTTGCCTATGAAATAAGAGCTCTTGACATTTGTAGCTTATTTGTCAAATGACATTTTGGGCGTATTTACAAAGAAGGGAAGGCGAGGACTGTGGGTAGACATCATTCAACCGTACTTCATCTATATTTTAGTTCTATACATTTCAAATATAACAATAACAAAGGCAAGCCACCGTCCTGGGTTAAGGTGGCATTTTGAAAGGGGAAAAAAAACCTATTTTTTGACATCATCCTGCTCACTACCACACAGGTGATTATTCCCCCCCCCCACCCCAGCTTAGTGTCAAAAGAGAACAAGGCAGATCTGATATGGCATCACGGTTCATGAAAGCTGAGTGTGCATGCGTGTGTGTGGATGCATGTCTGTGCATGTGGATGCATGCAGAAAAAAGAGTAGAATGCAATACTTTATTAATTGATTAGTCCTACAACCTGTCCAGTGGTGGGATTCAATTTTTTTTTACTACCAGTGCTGTGGGCGTGGCTTGGTGGGCATGGTTTGGCCTGGCAGGGGAAGGATACTGCAAAATCCCCATTTTCTCCCAATCAGCTGGGACTCCGGAGGCAGAGAATAGATGGGGGCGGGGCCAGCCAGAGGTGGTATTTACCGGTTCTCCGAACTACTCAAAATGTCCGCTCCCGGTTCTCCAGAACTGGTCAGAACCTGCCATATGAAGTGTTGGCTCTACTTTATAATCCAACAACCTAGATAGATGATAGATAGATAGATAGATAGATAGATAGATAGATAGATAGATAGATAGGTAGGTAGGTAGGTAGGTAGGTAGGTAGGTAGGTAGGTAGGTCGGTCGGTCGGTAGGTAGGTAGGTAGGTAGGTAGGTAGGTAAACTTTCAACTGGGTGGGAATCCTAGGTAACTTCCAGAATTGGGATTTCACAGATGTGCTAAGATGTATGACTTATTAAATTGTAACTTTAAGGATTGTTTTGCCTTGGACTCTGATTTAATTCTGCATGATACTTGGAATGCTGACAACAGAGCTCTCATCTGAGCCTTCCCCAGATGACTCCAGGAGTGGCCCATGTTCCTCTCCAACAAACAAACAAACACACACACACACACACACACACACACACACACACACACACACAGACACTTCCTCTGCACATCTCTTTTTGAAGCAAGAAAAAATATCCTTCAAGTGTTGGATCTCTCACCCAAGCCTACTTTAATTATCTGAGGAACCACTGAATCCTCTTCAGTACAAAGATTCTGATATGAAATACACTAAAGAGGAGCCTAAGTATCTGATTTGCTTCTCACTTTCCCGCAACGTTGGGAATCTCCTCTGTTTAACACATAAAGGGAGAGTTCAAAGAGACGAGATCCATTATTTTCATTAAAGCAACTAGCAGGAGATGAGCTTTCAAATCTGACTCTAATATCATCTGAGAAATGTTTTGCATTGATGGAGGAAAATTATTTTCACCCTTTCAATCTTCCCTCTTTCCTTGATGCTGAAGATGTACTCCAGAGGATCAGATAATTCTGATTATTTTACTCTCCAATACACTCAGAAGCCTCCAAAGACCACACTTATTACTTCAAATGTGAGTCGCTGTTGTGCAAATGAAATAAGCTCCCAAGTAATAAGATTGAGTTTTTGGAGAATAGCAGCCCGTTTCTTTGACATAAACTTGGCATGGGTTGGGAAAAGGAAGGAAGGCAGGAGGAAACAAGGAAGGAAAGTGGAAGGGAGGAAGAACAGAAAGAAGTACAGAATAGGATAGCAATAGCAATAGCAGTTAGACTTATATACCACTTCCTAGGGCTTTCAGCCCTCTCTAAGCGGTTTACAGAGTCAGCATATTGCCCCCACAGTCTGGGTCCTCATTTTACCTGCCTCGGAAGGATGGAGGGCTGAGTCAACCCTGAGCCGGTGAGATTTGAACTGCCGAACTGCAGATAACAGTCAGCTGAAGTGGCTGCAGTACAGCACTCTAACCACTGCTCCACCTCGGCTGAATTGAGGAAAGAAGGAAGAAGGGAAGGAAGGATAGAAAGAGGGAGGAATTAAGGAAAAATGGGAGGACAGAAGGAAGGAAGGAAGGAAAGAGGAAGGGAGGAAGGACAGAAAGAGGAAGGAATTAAGGAAGGAATTAAGGAAGAAAGGAAGGAAAGAGGAAGGGAGGAAGGAAGGAAGGAGGGAGAGAAGGAAGGAATTCACTGAATAACTGTGTTCTTAACTTAACACCTGTGATTAATTCACTTATTCACTTAACAACCATGGCCAGAAAGATGATAAATGGGCCAAAACTCCCTTAACAACTGTCTTGTTTAGCAATCAAAATGTGGCATTCAATTGTGGCCATAAGACGAGGACTTATGCCTGTGCACATATATACTCAGAGCAATATACAGTAATTTCTCAGAGAATACCTAAGGGTTCGTACCAGGTAAGGCCACTTTAAGCATCTATAATTTAATTAAAAGTACTTGGAAATAAAATAAGCATTTAAAATCAGTTTTAGTTGATTTCCCCGGAGGAAAGGTTACACTAATTGTGAAATGAAGTTATGATAAACTCAGAGAAATAGAGTGTTTTATAGGCCTTTAATCCCAAACCACAATGTAATTAGACATCAAAAATATTTTACAAGGAGCAACGGTGTGTGGGATTTACCTTCAATTCCACAGCAGGAGAAAGAAAGGAGGAGAAAGGGGGGGAAAAAGAGAATCCACTCTGATTTCCATGGCTTCCGTGAGAAATCAATGCCGGTTGTGGTTCGTCAATTGCCAGCAAAGATGGCAGTTGGGTCAGATGAGATCAGAGGAGCTGGAGGGGGTTCCTGGGTTACCATTGAGGCAGGAGGAAGGCTCTGAGGAACAGGAGGTCTCAGAGCCAGATGCAGTGCAGGGCCCACCTACTCACACCCAGGCACAGAGACAGATGTTTTCAGGGCCTGAGCTGAGTGAGGGGGAGGAACAGCTGGGGGATGTCTCAGATGCGCCTATGCGCAGAGAAGCGCGGAGAGGAGAGTGATGTAGGACTGAGAGCCAGCTATCTAGGAAAAGAGGAAGACATTGGCAAGCCCCTTCCTGGCTGGGATATAAGTGGGAGAGCTTTGGGAGCAGGGGTGGGTTCCTGCCAGTTCTAACCTCTTCTATAGAAGAGGTTCCACAAATCTACTGTGCCATTTAGAACCGGTTCCAGCTCCCTCCCCCCGCCCGTCTGCACCATGCTTGCCCTGCCCGCCGCTCACTGATTGGCTGGTTCACCAACCACCCTGCCCACCTCTAAAAGTCCTATCTAAACCTTAAAGTCTTTAAGCGGTCAAGTTTGAATATCCCTGGGTTAGGGGTGCAAGGGTCTTGTAACTTGACAGCTTTAAGACTTGGACACTTCAATGCCAGAGTTCCTGAGCCAACGTGACTGGAGGAGGAATTCTGGGAGTTGAAGTCCACAAGTCTTAACGCTGTCAAGTTTGAACACCCCTGGGTTTGTTTTTCTAAAGGGTTAGGGGTGCAAAGGTCTTGTAATTGACAGCTTTAAGACTTGCACACTTCAATGCCAGAGTTCCTGAGCCAACGTGACTGGAGGAGGAATTCTGGGAGTTGAAGTCCACAAGTCTTAACGCTGTCAAGTTTGAACACCCCTGGTTTTTTTTCCTAAAGGGTTAGGGGTGCAAGGGTCTTGAATTACCCCCTCAACTTAATCAGCCTTATATTGTTACTGTAGATGTAATGATTGGCTGTATGTCATGTCCACAATTTTATTTTATTTATTTATACAAACACGCAGTTCAGACTTTCAAAATGAAGGCAGTTTGAACAAATCACCAAAACAAATATCGTAAAGAATCTGATTTGGGTCAAATGTAAATACAGTATATTTAAATCAATTCAACAATTGATGGTGGCTTTCTCGTTGCTAAGAATCAAACCTCTCTGACCTATCTTATATTCAGAATTTATGTGTCCTTTTCCCTATTTTTCAGCTACACCATGAACTTTACTGCCTGAGCAAGCCTTAATAAAAAAATCAAGCTTACAAGCAATTGTAACTTAAGCTTGCAAGAGGCTTCAAAGCGCCTTGAAAATATGACTTATTTCTTCTCTCTTCCTGTGCTCATATGACGATTTTGTTTTGTTTTGAAAAGATGGCAAACAAAGTATTTGCATATGGAATCTTATTTGGCTCTGGGAATTGAAAGCAATTTAATTTCCCCCTAGAATGCTTCCAGAAACAAATTTCTTAACTCACCAAGTCATCAGAAAATTCTAAGAAGGTTGCAGTTCCTTGGATAAAGAAATCCAAACCAAATGATAGCTGCTACTGTAGAAATATCTCTTTGATAGTGGAAGAACTCTAGAAAGAGTGCAGAGGAGAGCAACCAGGATGATTAGGGGACTGGAGGCTAAAACATATAAAAAACAGTTGCAGGAACTGGGTTTGTCTAGTTTAATGAAAAGAAGGACTAGGGAGACATGATAGCAGCGTTCCAGTATCTCAGGGGCTGCCACAAAGAAGAGGGAGAAACTATTATCCAAAGCACCTGAGAACAGAACAAGAAGCAATGGCTGGAAACTAATCAAAGAGGGAAGCAACCTAGAACTAAGGAGAAATTTCCTAGCGGAACAATTAATCAGTGGGACAACTTGCCTCCAGAAGTTGTGAATGCCCCAACCCCGGAGGATTTTAAGAAGATGTTGGATAACCATTTGTCTGAAGTGGTGTAGGGTTTCCTACCTAAGTTAAAAGTTGAGGTTTGATGTTAATATCTTACTCTTATGATCTTATATCTTATGATGTTAATATCTTATTGAGAGCCGAGGTGGGGCAGTGGTTAAATGCAGCACTGCAGGCTACTTCAGCTGACTGCAGTTCTGCAGTTCGGCTGTTCAAATCTCACCGGCTCAGGGGTTGACTCAGCCTTCCATCCTTCCGAGATGGGTGAAATGAGGACCCGGATTGTTGTTGGGGGCGATATGCTGACTCTGTAAACCGCTTAGAGAGGGCTGAAAGCCCTATGAAGCGGTATATAAGTCTAACTGCTATTGCTATTCTACTACAACAGAGGAGTCCAAAGTCAACACTGTTTTTCCTCCCTCGCCAGTGGGTTGGACTAGAAGACCAACAAGATTCCTTCAACACCAGCAACTTAACTGAGTTGGGGCTCTGAATTGGAGATCAATAAGGATGATTCTTTTCCCTTTGGTGGTGGCAACATGTTTTCTTTTGCACAATGCTAGATGGGCAGTGGGCTTGCACAGTTTAGAGGAGACTGGGGAAACGGAAGCCCCAAGGCTGACCTCTCAACCGAGTGGGAGGACATTACGAGTGGCCTTTTCATTAAACTGTCCCTGTTTCCTCCCAACAATTGTGGGCCGTGAGAAATCGTACATCTAACCGAGACCCTTCCCAGCCTATTTAGCCTTGGTGAAAAAGGCTGGCGTGAAAAGAATTTCCCTACTCTGGCTATTTATACACGGCCCACCGCTGTTTTGAACAATGATCAACCCGTCGACATGATATGTTTATTGTTCCATTAATAAAGCCGTGAATTATGGGTTGGCATGAGGTCCCAGTGCATTCTTGAAAGAGAAATACACGAGAGGATGAATGATTTGCAAATGGTTAGATTTGTTAGGCAGCATTGTATTCCAGAGATTAAGGATGCACAAATTAGGCCTCTTGCTGACATGACATAGATAGCATGGGATGAGTTAACCCCCCCGCCCCGCCCCCCAGCGGGATTTTACTTCACTTTCTGATTTTTTTCTGACACTTGAATTTATAATTTATTCTATTTCAGTTTGGAATGATCTAGCATTCAAGCCTATACCACACACCACAGTTGGAAGGGACCTTGGTGGTCTTCTAGTCCACCCCTTGCTCAGACAGGAGAGCTTAGATCAGTGGTGGGTTCCTGCCAGTTCTAACCTCTTCTATAGGTTCCACAAATCTACCGTGTTGTTTAGGACCGGTTCCAGCTCCCTCCCCTGCCTGTCTGCACATCATCAAGATGACGAGCGAGAGGAGGAATTCTGGGAGTTGAAATCCACAAGTCTTAAAGCTGTCAAGTTTGAACACCCCTGGAGTTTTTTTTCCTAAAGGTTTAGGGGTTCACACGCAATGTTCTGATTGTACCACAAACGCAGTAGTCATCCTTACCTTTCACAGAGGCACTGAGTTTTATAAATAGGAGCAGGATAGTGTAGAATAATCATATCCAAGGACCAGTGGTGGGTTTCAAAAAAATTTTGGAACCTCTTCTGTAGGTGTGGCCTGCTTTCCGGGTCCACTGGTGGAACCTCTTCTAACCGGTTCGGTAGATTTGACGAACCGGTTCTACCGAATAGGTGTGAACTGGTAGGAACCCACCTCTGCTCCATGTGTTTTCTTTTCTGTGGGAAACAGATCCAAATGGCTCTTTGAATCTATAAGGTTTCCTACTTCTGCTCTAGACTAGCCATATCCACATCCTGCCACCACCCTTCATATGTTTTTGTCTCAAGGCTATTAATCATCTCAGTTTCTCTTCTTTCCACCTTTTCCAAACTCTCAACATTATGCAGTTTTTGTCACCGCATTACAAAAAGATGTGAATGGTAGATATCTGGTTTTTTTTTGCCGTACTGATTTTTTTCCTAAATGCCATTAAACTTAACGTTTCATTTTTTGCACATTTTCTACCTGTTGCTATGCACGCAAACACGTTCTGTTTCTCCGGATGCACTCAATCCCCAAATGTGCACCTCCGTATGCATCTTATACCAAATGTGCAAACGCTTTTCTTTAGCGATTCTGGTCTCATCTGCAATCTTTTTGCAAGCATTTGTTTTCCATTTAAAAACATCACAAATGGGGGGAAAAGGAATATCAAAGAAGTGTAGTATCTAATGGACTAATGCATTCCAATCTGTATGTTTGTCCTGGGGTAATTAACAGATTGCTCAAGGAAAGTGAAAACATTTTGCTTCAAGGCATTTATTTTCAAGAATGATAACTAAGATCCCCAATCTTTTAATAAGTTACTCGCTACAATTATGTTCGCCTTATCATTGTGGATAAACACATATTCTAGTTTTGAGTGAGGCTGAATAAAAGAACTGGTTCAAGCATGGCTAGTAGATATCTAGAAGTTTGCCATCAGTGATGGCTTCCACATATAAATAAACCATTGCAGTAAAATAATAATAATAATAATTCCATGTTTCCCTACCCATCTCAAATGTGATGTCAGGCCTGCAGCCATCTTTTCTTTTGGATCTGTGGCCTGCCACACTTCCATTATTCTACTATGCATTTTCTATTGTGGGAAAATGGGAGGGGGGATTGCACGGAGTTAGATGCTATGTAGCCATAACAAAATTCTTTCTAGAAAGCCAAGGTCATTCTTTGTCTTTACACCTCGGCACCTGGCTGGAACTGGATGGGTGGAACTGCCAGCATGGCAATGGAAGATTAGAACATGTGATGGACTTGTGAGTGTGGGGGTCAAGATCTTGAACTTTCAACTAGGTGGGGAAAACCGGGAAGCTTTCAGATTTGGGGTTTCCCCCCTGACATGTGATCCTTTTCAGTAGAATCATATCACATCTCCATCTGCAACCTATACACATGCATGCATACATACATACATACATACATACATACATACATACATACATACATTAACTGGAAACCTATGCTTCGCAACAAAACTATGTGATTTGGCTATGCAGGAGAAATTTGGTTCACAATCCGTTGGCTCAATGATGGTCGGAGATTGAAACACGTAAGGCTATATCACTCCTGCTGCCTTGAGTCCAGAAGCAGTTCCATAAGTGGAAGGCGTAGACATCTTGGTGAGGTACCAATGTTTAGTACTGTAAGGAGCCCCAGACCGCTCCTGAGTGAAGGAGTGGAACGTCTGCCAGTTTGAATGTGAGGCAACTGGCAGTTGGAACAGAGTTCTTTTCAGGTGGGGAGGGGGAGTAGAACTCCTTAGTATCAGAGCCCTTAGTATCAGAGCATGTTAATTACTATATAAGACATGCTAATGATCTGATGGTCATTTTGAAAAATCCTTTCTTAGTGAGCACCTAAAAGGCAAGAGAAGCATTACATGCCAAATTTCAAATGTATATATGTATATATGTAGATATGTATATATGTAGATATGTAGTTATGTAGATATGTATATATGTAGACATGTATATATGTAGATATGTATATAGATATGTATATATGTATATATGTAGATATATGTAGATATATGTAGATATATGTAGACATATGTATGTATGTATGTATGTGTATATAAATGTGTGTGTGTAAGTGTGTGTCTGTCTGTCTGTCTATCATCTATCTATCTATCTATCTATCTATCTATCTATCTATCTATCTATCTATCTATCTATCTATCTATCTATCTATCTATCTATATATATATATATATATATATATATATATATATATATATGTTATATTTGTGCTGATAAATAAATAAAGGGAGACTAGTATAGATCTATTTCAAGCTATTTAGCCGAATGACAGAGAATGGAAGTAGTGATCTTCCTCCCATATTTGGGCATACCGGGGGTTGTAAAATTATATATATATATATATATATATATAGATAGATAGATAGATAGATAGATAGATAGAGAGAGAGAGAGAGAGAGAGAGAGAGAGAGAGAGAGAGAGAGAGAGAGAGAGAGAGAGAGAGAGAGAGAGAGAGGGGGGGGGGAGAGAGGGAGGAGAGAGAGAGAGAGAGAGAGAGAGAGAGAGAGAGAGAGAGAGAGAGAGAGAGAGAGAGATATAGAGAGAGAGAGAGAGAGATAGAGATATAGATAGATAGATAGATAGATAGAGAGAGAGAGAGAGAGAGAGAGAGAGAGAGAGAGAGAGAGAGAGAGAGAGAAGAGAGAGAGAGAGAGGGAGGTTCATTCTAAGGTTTCATTGCTGGCTGGATGAATGAACAGGTCAATTGCAGCACTGAGAAATGCATCTAATGCAGCTAATGTTTGTCTGTGCATCCTGGCTCCCGTTGAGTACCTGGAAGAGGACTTTTTAAATTCATTTTATGAGTTAATAGGGTTCAATTAATGTTTCTGAAATGCTGGCTTTTCTCATATGTCTCTGGAGCTTTGACGAGGTTGAGAAGGAAGCCTAATGAATGGTTGAATGGTTATACTGATACCCTGGTAATTAGAGAATGCGTAATTAATGCACAGCTGCAGCAAACTCCTGGGTGCTGTCAATGACCCTATAATGTGCAAGAGCAAAAATGGAGGGGGGGAGAGAAAGAAAAGAAATTATGGGCTTCATTAGGGAATACAGCTTCCCCCCCCCCCTTCTATTTCTTACATTTTTAGGTCTGCATCTTAGTTTAATCAGAAAAAAGAAAATTAATTCATCTCAAAATCATTATGCAACATGGCATCGCTGATTAAGGTCACCATGGACAAGAAAAATGATCAGTTTCAAGATGGGTCTTGTTTCCTTCCTTCTTTCTTTCTTTCTTTCTTTCTTTCTTTCTTTCTTTCTTTCTTTCTTTTCTTTTTTCTTTCTTTCTTTCTTTTTCTTTTTCTCTCCCACTCTTTCTTGCTTTCTCTTTTTCTTTCTTTCTTTTTTCTTCCTTTTTCTTTCTTTCTTTCATTCTTTCTTTCTTTCTTTCTTTCTTTCTTTCTTTCTCTTTTTCTCTCTCTATCTTTCTCCCTCTCTTTCTTTTTCTTTCTCCCTTCCTCTCTTCCTCTCTTTCTATCTATCTATCTATCTATCTATCTATCTATCTATCTATCTATCTATCTATCATCTATCATCTATCATCTATCATCTATCATCTATCATCTATCATCTATCTATCTATCTATCTATCTATCTATCTATCTATCTATCTATCTATCTATCTATCATCTATCTATCTATCTCTTTCTTTCTTTTCTTTTTTCTTTCTTTCTTTCTTTCTTTTTCTTTTTCTCTCCCTCTCTTTCTTGCTTTCTCTTTTTCTTTCTTTCTCTTTCTTTTTCCTTCTTCCTCTTTTTTCTTTCTTTCTCTTTTTTTCTTTCTTTTTCTTTTGTCTTTTCACCTCTGAACTGCAGTGATTTGCTTAGCAACTGTGGTAACATCGGTCAAAACTCAGTTCACAAATGTCTCCCTTAACAACAGAAATGCTGGGCTCCATTGTGGTCATAAGTTGAGGATGAATCGACCTTTGCCCATAAGCATTCATAGGATTTGCTTATCTGTGTCATTCAAAGCCGCCACTGCAGATTTTTTTAACCTGAATAGATCAGAAAAGCAGCCCGATTCCAAGGGCCCAGATCTATGATGTTAAAAACACCAGTCGTAATCACTGGGTGGCAATCATTTTGCAAGTGATGGACAATAACTTGATTTAAGAAGAAGTCCTTCTAAAATGGATAAGGGGATAAATGGGGAACTCATCAAATTTGCAGATGACACCAAGCTGGCAGGAATAGCCAACACTCAAGAAGATATGCTTGATACAGAAGGATCTTGACAAAGTTGAACATTGGGCACTATCTAATAAAATGAAATTCAATGGTGAAAAGAGTAAGGTTCTACATTTAGGCAAGAAAAACCAAATGCACAGGTACAGTATAGGTGGTACCTTGCTCAATAGCAGTAACTGTGAGAGGGATCTTGGAGTCCTAGTGGACAATCATTTAAATAGGAGCCAGCCGTGGGCAGCAGCTGCCAAAAAAGCCAACACAGTTCTAGGCTGCATCAACAGAGGGAGAGAATCAAGATCACGTGAAGTGTTAATACCACTTTACAAGGCCTTGGAAAGGCCACACTTGGAATCCTGCATCCAGTTTTGGTCACCACGATGTAGAAAATATGTGGAGACTCTACAAAGAGTGCAGAGAAGAGCAACAAAGAGGATTAGGGGACTGGAGGCTAAAACATATGAAGAACGGTTGCAGGAACTGGGTAAGTCTAGTTTAATGAAAAGAAGGACCAGGGGAGACACGATAGCAGTCTTCCAATATCTCAGGGGTTGCCACAAAGAAGAGGGAGTGAAGCTATTCTCCAAAGCACCTGAAGGCAGGACAAAAAACAATGGGTGGAAACTAATCAAGGAGAGAAGCAACTTAGAACTAAGGAGAAATTTCCTGATTGGTGGAACAATTAATCAGTAGAACGACTTGCCTCCAGAAGTTGTGAATGCTCCAACACTGGCGGTTTATAAGAAGAGATTAGACAACCATTTGTGTGAAGTGATGTAGGGTTTCATGCCTAGGCAGGGGGATGGACTAGAAGACCTCCAAGGTCCCTTCCAACTCTGTTATTCTATATCTACATCATTCTATATCTAAAATGAACCTCAGGAAATTAATTCATGAATTTTCCCCCTCTGACTATTTTTTTCTTCTCCGGCGAGGTTGCCAAGAGAATATTTTAAAGAGATGGGTTTTTTTTCCTATCTCTCCCCTTTTCAATTGAATGCTATTTGCATTACATTCAAAACCTAAGCTGTATTTAATCATCACTCTGAGATATAAATCATCTAGTGAAGCTACTTAACCACAGTGTGTCAGGTTGAGGCATCAAAACAAGTTGAGTTGGTTAAAGTCGGGGAGCAAATGTTTCCCGTCACATCGCAGGAGAGAATAATACATGAGCCAATATAAAGCCAGAGCATGATTTTATAGTTTAGCCTTGTGACAAAATGAAGTCTCCGGTCAAGGGGCATCCATTCTGTGGATGAAGAATCTTTGGTGCTTTCTTAACTTGGCTGTTTGATTGCAGGCATTTCATTACCCAACTGGGTATCAGTATCAGTGCTTTTAGTGTGGGGCTTAGTTAGATAGTCAGGCAAACAGACAGACAGATTGTTGTGGCCCGCCATAGGCTTGGGGCTTCCGTTTGCTCAGTCTCCTCTAAACTGAATTCAATCCAAGGATTGCAACATGCAAGCCCATTCCCCATCTGGCATTGTGTGAAAGAAAACATGCTGCCATCACAAAAGGGAATAGAATCATGCGTATTAATCTCCGAATCAGAGCCCCAACCCAGTTTAAATTGCTGGTGTTTTCTAACCTTAGTTTGTTCTACCGCTAGTTATCATTCCTTGTTGTTGTGGCCCGCACGGCTGGCAGTAGATTCGGACAGTGAGGAGGTTGGGGAGGAACATGGGCCAGTCCTGGAGTCTGGGGAAGGCTCTGATGAGGGCTCTGTGTCAGAAGCAGAGAGGGGGCCAGGGCCATCTAACAATTATCAGCTGCCTTTGGAGATCAGTGAGGCAGATGAACAGCTGGAGCCTGTTCCCAGTGTGTGCATGCACAGAGTGGACAGACAAAGGGAACAGCTAAAGAACAGGGGTCGACTTGGGAGCAAGGCCACAGGTGGGCGATGAATGGCCCCTGCCAGAGGGAATAAAAGAGCAGTGAAAGGGGAGTGGAGTTTGCAGGAGACATCTAAGTTCGCTTAATTGGTTCGTGACTCTCCGAGACTCCTTGCTAAGTTTTGCAGATATCGGCCTGGCAGCTCTCCAAGCCAGATAAGTTCTGTGACTGTAAGTCCTCCCTTGAAAGACTTTGCTGGATGTAAATGAGCAGAATTCACAGCAAATTAACAAAGGGTTTTTTTGTTGAAGGGTGGGTAGCAATGGTGGGATTCAGCCAGTTCGCACCTAACCGGGAGAACCGGTTCTTAACTTTCTAAGAGGTTCAGAGAACCGGTTGTTGGAAGAAACCTTCGTTTGGTTTTTTTCTGTTTTACAGAGCTAATCTTGTAAGGAAGGCAGGAAGGAAACATTCTGGTGTTGTTTCTAGCTTAATCTTTATTGCTCTGCTTTACAGAAACTGCCTCTCCGGTTAACCTTTTTTCTAACACTTATTACATTGTAACTGCTAAGGCAAAGTGCCCATCGACCTGAGTAATGTTGAGTTGGCTACGACCACACGGTCACATGACCACTAAGCCCCGCCTACCCACCTGGTCATTAGGACAGAGAACTGGTTGTTAAATTTTTTTAATCCCACCACTTGTGGGTAGGTGGATAGATGGATGGATGGATGGATGGATGGATGGATGGATGGATGGATGGATGGATGGATGGGTGGGTGGGTGGGTGGGTGGGTGGGTGGGTGGGTGGGTGGGTGGGTGGATGGATAGGTAGGTAGGTAGGTAGGTAGGTAGGTGGATAGATAGATAGATAGATAGATAGATAGATAGATAGATAGATAGATAGATAGATAGATAGATAGATAGATAGATAGACAGACAGACAGAGAGACAGACAGATGATAGGGGACAGGCAGACAAGATATATACTTAAAAGAAGTAGAAACTGATGAACAGCATATATGCTCTTCATAATGCAAAATGCAGAAATAAACATACCCATGATAACCAATTACTTTGCAATTCCGCACTGCAAACCTCAGAGAGACAAATAGGGAAAAAAAGAGAACTGCAAGACATTACCTATTATTTTAAAAGAATATTCCTTGAAATAAAAAAAAGGGAAAATGCTTCTTAAAAGCCTCTTACTGTGCATTGAAGCCACAAACGCCGCTATCGATTTTTCTGCCAGATGGCTGTCCCTCCCCCCACCACCCGGAATGTCAAATGCAATAATTGAAACTTTATTTTGGATCTCGCTTCGCAGTTTGTGCAAGGTGAAAAGAGTTTCGCACTCCAAGAGAATGCTGACGAATATAATTTATAACTTCTTCTCAGTTGTCTCTTTTAACGTCTTCTCCTAACATCTCACAGAGAAACTGAATTTTTTTCCTCTCCCTGGCAGCCAGCAATTTACACAGCCAACATAGAAAACTAGGTGTCTACTAGGTGTCCAATATTGTTGCATACTTCAAAAGCAAGTACCGTATTTTTTGGAGTATAAGACACACTGGAGTATAAGACGCACCGGAGTATAAGATGCACCAGAGTATAAGACGCACCATGATTTTGAAGGGGTAAATTTTGTTTGAAAAAAAATTGCACTCTGTAGGCTGCCCAAACCCTCTGCATGCCTAATTTTGTGCAAAAAAAGGGGGGGCATGCAGAGCTTTGGGAGGCTTGTAGGGTGCTCCTGGGGGCTGGGGGGGCAAAAATGAGCAAAACAGACCCTCCCCAGCCCTCAGGAGCACTTTGCAAGCCTCCCAAACCTTCTGCCCATCCATTTTTGCAAAGGGGGCAGGGTTTCAGGAGGCCAAAAATGCTGTATTCAGTGTATAAGACGCACCCAGATCTTGACCCTCTTTTTTTGCGGGAAAAGGGTGCGTCTTATACTCCAAGAAATACAGCATGCAACAACTTGTGGCAGTCTAAACCACCAGATCACCCTCATCCTAGAACAGTGATCGGGAACCTACAGCACATGTGCAGGAAGTGGTACACAGAGCCATCCCTCCGCGCATGCGAACCATCGCCTGTTGCGCTTCTGGATTCCGGCGTGTCGGCCGGCTGGTCTTCACATGCGCTGGAGCACTGGACACTGGAAAAGCAGCTGCCTGGTGCGTATGCGTGAGCTGGGAAGATGATCTTCCGGTTTTCGGTGGGTGCACATGCAACAGCCAGCTGGTGTTCACGTGTGCATGCATGCAGAAAACCATGTGGCCGGTGCACATGTATGTGCTGGAAACCAAAAGATTATCTTCCTGGCTCGTGCATGCACACCAGGCAGTGGCTCTTCCAGTCTCCACCATGTGCGTGTCCATCTGTGCACACTCCACTATTGGGACTCGGTGCTAAAAAGGTTTGCTAACACTTGTTTGGATCAATGATAAACTGATATAAAACGAATGACTGTTGTTTTTCAAACTTGACAATATTCAGATGTATGGACTTCTCCAGAACACGCAGACTAGAGAATTCTGGGAGTTGAAGTCCACTCATTTTAAAGTTTAAAAAACACTGATCCGAAGTATTAACAGGACCATAAAGGAATTGGATATCTCAATCTCCCCATTAAACTTAATTTCTAAAAGGTTGATGGCCACTCAGCCTACCATAGTCTTCCCTAGCTTAATGCTCTCCACGTTGGGTGTTCAGGTGGGCAACATGGGAGTTGTATATCATAGATCAGTCAGAATCGAACAGGAAGGGACCTTGGAGGTCTTCTAGTCCAACCCCCTGCTCAAGCAGGACATCCTACACATTGTCTTATGCTTTTGAATCAATCCTTTCTTTTCATCAATACGAATCCAAGGAGAAAGTATTTCAACTATGTATCCTGCTCCAAATCTGATGGTAATCACTTTTAGAGTTCAGTAAATATGTGTGGAAACTAATCAAGGAGAGAAGCAGCCTAGAACTAAGGAGAAATGACCTTAACAATTAATCGATGGAACAATTTGCCTCCAAAAGTTGTGAATGCTCCAACACTGGAGGTTTTGAAGAAGATGTTGGATAGCCATTTGTCTGAAACGTTGTAGCGTTTCCATCCTGAGGAGGAGGTTAAAAAACCTCCAAGGTCTTGGTCTTGGTCTTGTCTTCCTTTCGATTCCCTTCCCTTCTATTCTACTGTATTCCATCCCATCCCATCCCATCCCATCTCATTCTAGTTTTCATTCCATTAGTCTATTTCTCTTTTCTTCTCTCTTTTTCTCTTTTCTCTTCTCTTCTCTGTTCTCTGCTCTCTTTTTTTCCCTTCCCTCCCTCCCCTCCCCTCATATTCTTCATTCCATTAATCTATTTCTCTTCTCTTCTCTTCCCTTCTCTCCTCTCCTTTCTCTTCTCTTCCTTTCCCTCCCATCCCATCCCATCCTATCCCATTCCCTTCCATCCCAACCTATTCTTCATTCCATTAGTCTTTTCTATTCTATTCCATTCCATTCGATCTGATCTCATCCCATCCCATCTCATTCTAGTTTTCATTCCACTAGTATATTTCTCTTTTCTTTTCTCTTTTTCTCTTTTCTCTTCTCTTCTCTGTTCTCTGTTCTCTTCTTTTCCCTCCCCTCCCTCCCCTCCCCTCATATTCTTCATTCCATTAATCTATTTCTCTTCTCTTCCCTTCTCTCCTCTCCTCTCCTTTCTCTTCTCTTCCTTTCCCTCCCATCCCATCCCATCCTATCCCATTCCCTTCCATCCCAACCTATTCTTCATTCCATTAGTCTTTTCTATTCTATTCCATTCCATCCGATCTGATCTCATCCCATCCCATCTCATTCTAGTTTTCATTCCATTAGTCTATTTCTCTTTTCTTCTCTCTTTTTCTCTTTTCTCTTCTCTTCTCTGTTCTCTGTTCTCTTCTTTTCCCTTCCCTCCCTCCCCTCCCGTCATATTCTTCATTCCATTAATCTATTTCTCTTCTCTCCTCTCCTTTCTCTTCTCTTCCTTTCCCTCCCATCCCATCCTATCCTATCCCATTCCCTTCCATCCCAACCTATTCTTCATTCCATTAGTCTATTCTATTCTATTCTATTCCATTCCATCCGATCTGATCTCATCCCATCCCATCCTATCCCATGTTTCCTTTCCAATTTAAACAAAAATCCCTATCATTTCATATAAAAGGGAATTCAACAAATCAATGAAGCAGCAATGAAGTGGAGATCCAAGGCTAACTAATAAAACCTACAGTATGCAGTAGGCCCAGTATGCTTGAAATGAATTTAAGCCTATGTCCTTGTGCATCTTCACTTGCCAGGAAAGTTTTCTGGAACGTCCTCTGGTGTATTTCCAACAAAACAAAACAAGTTTTAAAAATCCTCCTTCAAATCCCTTTGGGCTTTAAGCATTTCTATTTTAAACAATAAACCAGGAGAGCCAAAATAAACTCCTTGCAAACTGTACCACTTGGGAGAGAGAATAACGTCGTAGGATAAGAAAACACATTAGTCTTTTGTACAGTGGACTGCTTCTGCTAACACTTCTGTACACATAAATGCAACATATATAGTCCTCTAGTTGGGGATAAACATCTATTTGACTGCTATGATAACACACATAAGAAGTTTCTTTAAATTGTCCTCCGAATCCCTTGGATAAAATTCTTCTTGAACATGTGGAAGTAGCAAAATTCCCCTGATAATTTTCTTTTCTTAGTTTATATTCCCAATCTGCCCTCTGAATTTCTAACCTTACTCCCAAATTCCAATTTTTGTGTTACCACTACCAATAAATAACAATAACAACAACAAGAAGAAGAACAACAGATTATGACAGATTAAATAGATGGAAAACCAAAGCTTTGCATGGACAGCACTTGAAAAACTTTGAAGGAAAATGTGATGACAACTTGACCTGGACATGGCTTAAGATGGGAACCATCCAGGGGTGGGTTTCTCGCCCCGTTCCAACCGGTTCGGTTGGAACGAGGCCGGTGGCGTCCTCGCGCACGCGTGTGGCGTCCTCGTGCACGCGTGCGGTGTCCTCGCGCATGCGTGCGGTGTCCTCGCGCACGCGTGTGGTGTCCTCGCGCACGCACGCGGCGTCCTCGCGCACGCACGCGGCGCGCGCGTGCGTACTAGCATCTGCGCAATGCTCCAGCTGTTCCTGGAGGATCGCGCAGGCGCTGTATGCGTTCTGCACATGCGTGGAAGCGCAGAATTCGTAAAAACCGGGTAAGGAGCGGGCGCGGGTGTGCGGGCGCGCGCGGGCGCGGGGGGGGGGCTTCGCCGTTCCCGGAAGTTACTTACTTCCGGGTTCGGCGACCAACCGGATCACAGGGACCGGTGCGAACCGGTTGAAACCCACCCCTGGAACCATCAAGAAAGAAACGGAAGGTTTAATACTGGCTGCTCAAGAACAAACACTGCAAACTAAAAGACTAGGGAATAAAAGAGGAGCGAAAGGGGAGTGGAGTTTGCAGGAGACAATTAGTTCCTTTCATGAATATGAAGATTTGTTTGTGACTTTCAGAGACTCCTTGCCAAATATTTTATTGCACAGCGTTGCATTTGGAAGATATCAGCCTGGCAGCTCGCCAAGCCTGATAAGGTCTGTGCTTGTAAATTCACCCAGGAAAGACTGTTTGCTGGGACTTTGCTGGATGTGAATGAGTGGAATTCACATTAGCCTAATCAAAAGGGGTTTTGTTGGGAACTTTGTGATTTTGTGAAGCCTAGGTCGGAACAGCAACTCTGACAGAGATTTGCCGTTTGTGGTTGTGCAATGACTCCAAGTTTGGCCCTGACCCCTCCCTTCCCCCCCCCCCCTTCAGCCTTGCTGGCAATTCTCCCACATCCCATATATGAAAAAAGTTCAATCTAGTAATTCTCAGTTCAATCTCTGATGAAAAGCACGCGTACATTCGTACAATCTTTATTCCCTTTCAAAGCTTCATTTAAATTACAAAATAACTTTTCTACAACTTTCCTTATGAGCTGGAGAGCGATTCGCTATCCAATGCCTTCCCGAGATATGAAAGAGAAGGATGCTATCATTTCCTGCCCACGGTCCCATTTGACAATTGCCTTGACCTTTTGTCATATGGCCAAGATGAATTTTTCAGCAACCGAACCTACCCACAAAGTTCCAGCTCTTGCAATCCTGAAGCATAATAGTTCAATCTTAGAATCATCGGTACATTTTCAATGTGTGGGTTTTTTCTTTTTTTAAAAAAAGGGGAGAGCAAAGGGGGATTTCGAACTGGGATGTCATTAAAAGCAGAGATAGTTCTGATGCAACACGCACATTTTGCTGCTGAGATTTTAATCATTTTTTTTTTATGAAGCCCGGTGCTTAACTTTGCTTGTGTTTCTGGAAAGACGGTTTAATTTGATGACAAGATCGCGACAAACTCACTGTTAAGAGTTTCCCGTAATGCTTCCAGAACGATGCATACATTTCCCCCGAGTAGAATATTTCAAACCTTAAAGCTGGGAGAGAAGAAAGAAAAATCAGGGGCTTCTCAGTCGAACCTCTTAACCTGCCAGAAATTTTTGCCGGAGCTTAAAATATCTTAAAGAGTCGTCCTTGAAAACGGCTCTGAACGTTTAGACAAAACGCAGATGAAAATCCATGGGAATTACTAAAGTGGAGTATTAAAACAAGAAAGGCAATGCATAAACAGAGGTGGAATTTTTTTTAAAAAAAAGGGAGGAGGGGAAATAAAGTTTTATTCTATATCTCCTAAAAGGCCCGCTGAGGTAAATTTGAAGTTCTCTTTTACAACCTGAGGAAAACGAGGCGAAAAGAGACTCGTTTTCAAAAAGGTTTCTGTTGTTTTTCCCAAAGCTAACACTTGAAAGTGCTTCAACAAAAAACTGGAGGGGAATTTTAAAATGCAGACACACACACACACACACACACACACACACACACACACACAGAGAGAGAGAGAGAGAGAGAGAGAGAGAGAGAGAGAGAGAGAGAGAGAGAGAGACTCACTCATTCATATTTCTTCTTCAGAAGAAGAATCTTGTGAACAAAATGCATGCTACCCCTCTTAATGGAAAGTCTTTCTCAGTCTAACAGAACGACAAATTTCCTGCAAAGTTGCTCAATTTATCCAAGTTCAAGATGGCTTACAAGGGTTTCTGATTAGGAAGATTGGATCAAACTTTTCTAGTTTAGTTTAACTGGAAAGAAGTGCTTTAAAAAAAAAAAAAACCAAAGTTAGCAACACTCCTAAACATTAGGTCTGCTGTTTAGAATAGCAGAGTTGGAAGGGACCCTGGAGGTCTTCTAGCCCAACCCCCTGCTTAGGCAGGAAACCCTACACCACTTCAGACAAATGGTTATCCAACCTCTTCTTAAAAACCTCCAGTGTCGGAGCATTCACAACTTCTGGAGGCAAGTTGTCCCACTGATTAATTGTTCTAGCTGTCAGGAAATTTCTCCTTAATCCCTTAATTGCTTCAGTTCAGACCATGATATTCCATGCAAAGCTGCTGAAGGCTATTTCACAGCATTCTCCTCAAAGCCTTTTTCTGACACTGGTGCCAGTATAAAGGCAGAAAATAGTGATTCCATACCAACCCATTCTTTTTGGTTTAGAATTGTCTTTGTAGAGATGATGAGTTCATCCTTAGTTGTTGTCCTTTTGGGGACAGTTATAAACCGTCAGAGGGATGCGGTGGCCCAGTGGCTAAGACACTGAGCTCGTTTATCAGAAAGGTCAGCAGTTTGGTGGTTCGAATCCCGAGTGCCCCATAATGGAGTGAGCTCCTGTTACTTCTCCCAGCTTCTGCCAACCTAGCAGTTCAAAAGCATGTAAAAATGCAGGTAGAAAAATAGGGACCACCTTGGTGGGAAGGTAATAGCGTTCTGTGGAAAATATTTGTAAATATTTGTAAAAGCCTTATTAAAAAAATTCAATAAAAAACAAAAAGTCTGGACAACTATCTGTCTGAAATGGTCTAGTGTCTCCTGCTTGAGCAGAAGGTCCGAGAAGAAGGCCTTCAAGGTGACTTCCAGCTCTATTCTTATGATTATTTGTTGTGTACTGATGTTGTACTTCAACAGACAGTCCAAAGCAAACACCACTCATTCAGTGGGGCCTATCCACCAATAAGCAATGTGTTTCCCTAGGCATTTGAGACAGGAAACTAAGCGACCTCTGTGATTGTTGATGAATTGTTATAAATTGGTTGCTGTTTCAACCTTAAGCGTTGATAATTGTATGCTGTGGTATTTCAGCATTTGAGTGCTTATATATTTCCAGCATTGTCAGCATTGGGAAATGGGCAGCTACGTACACCATTTAGATGATAAATATGGGTTAAATCGGCTGTCCTTTTGAATTATATCTGTTTTCTCCAGTTGCGCCTATCTTTCTGTTATTATGCTTTGTACGGTAAGTGTTTGTTTATGAGTTTTCTCTTTGATTCTGTAATTATTTTCTCAAATGTTGCCCCGAGAAGGAGAGAGACAGCCCACCCAGAGTGCCTCTACAGAAGAATGGAAGGATAATTGTACAATCAACAAATAACATATTTGCTAGCTAACGGATTTCTGAAAACGGTGAAAGTATTCATATTAAAAATGTTAGTTATGGGTTCACAAATGTGGAGAGGTCCCATGCTCCATTAGGAATGCCATACAACAAGATCAATGAAGACATTTTATAGTTTGGTGTGTTTGTATATGTGCTTGTGTACATAGCAATAGCAATAGCAGTTAGACTTATATACCGCTTCATAGGGCTTTCAGCCCTCTCTAAGCGGTTTAGAGAGTCAGCATATTGACCCCAACAACAATCCGGGTCCTCATTTCACCCACCTCGGAAGGATGGAAGGCTGAGTCAACCTTGAGCCGGTGAGATTTGAACCGCCGAACTGCAGATAGCAGTCAGCTGAAGTGGCCTGCAGTACTGCACTCTAACCACTGTGCTACCTTGGCTCATGTGTATGTGTTCGTTGCAGCAAACAACAAACAGCCTGTTTCATTTTCAGTTCAGCCAGATTAGCACAAGGGGAAAAAAATCTGCCTCTGCCCCCCAGTAATTTGCCTCCTTGCAGCAAACAGTGTGTTTCAATTTCAATTTCAACACAGCCTGATTAATACAAGCAGCTGTCAGTTGGATCGGCCTTCCAATAACCAGCTGTTTCAGGCTGCAGGGATTGCCATTGGCTACTGCCGCCTCTGCATGCCCCATTTTCCAATCATTCAGGGGGGCGGAGATCAGAATGGCCAGAAAATGTGGTGCACGGAGGCCGAAAATGGGGCACGTGGAGGCGGCAATAGCTAATGGCAATCCCTGCAGCCTGAAACAGCTGGTTATTGGAAGGCTGATCCAACTGCAGCTGATAGTCTGGAGGCTGATCCAACCGACAATCAGCTGCTTGTGATAATCAGTCTGTGCTGAAACCGAAACAGGCTGTTTGCTGTTTGCTGCAAGGAGGCAAATTCCTGGGAGATGGAGGCCAAAGGGTGGGGGGCATTTTCTACATTTGTTGGGTAAGATGCACCCACATTCTCACCCTCTTTTTTGTGGGGGGGGAAAGTGCATCTTATATTCTTAAAAATATGGTATTATTTACATACAGTGTATGTAGTTGGTTATGATATCTAGTTGACATTTGACTGATCTTGAAAAAATAAAGCAATAGCAATAGCAGTTAGACTTATATACCACTTCATAGGGCTTTCAGCCCTCTCTAAGCGGTTTACAGAGTCAGCATATCACCCCCACAGTCTGGGTCCTCATTTCACCCACCTTGGAAGGATGAAAGGCTGAGTCAACCTTGAGCCGGTGAGATTTGAGCCGCCGAACTGCAGATAGCAGTCAGCTGAAGTGGTCTGCAGTACTGCACCCTAACCACTGAGCCACCATAATATAAAAAAAGATGTTGAGACTCTAGAAAGAGTCCAGAGAAGAGCAACCAGGATAATGTAGGGACTAGAGGCAAAACATACGATGAACAGTTGCAAGAACTGGGCATGGCTAGTTTAATGAAGAGAAGGACCAGAGGAGACATGATAGCAGTCTTCCAATATTTGAGGGGCAGCCACCGAGAGGAAGGGGACAAGCTATTTTCCAAAGCACCTGAAGGTCAGTCAATGGATGGAAATTGATCAACCTAGAAATAAGGAGAAATTTTCTGACAGTGAGGACAATCAACCCATGGAACAGAAGTCGCCTCCAGAAGTTGTGCGAGCTCCATTCCTGAAAGCTTTCAAGAAGAGACTGGGCTGCCACCTGTCAGAAATGGTGTAGGGTCTCCTGCTTGGGTGGGGGGTTGGACTAGATGACCTATAAGATCCCTTCCATCTCTGTTACTCTGTTAAACCTGTTCATAAATTATTATAAAGACTCGCAGCAACCATTTTTCACGGGTTGTAAGGAAATACTGCACATTATAAGTGTAACAGACTCTTTCACAGAAGGTTCTATTTTATTTTTTATTTTTTTGCACTGTCTGGAAGGCAAGAAAATGCACTCGGCTCTTTTTCACACTTTCAAATCAGGTGTCATGGACCTTTTCTTCCCCCCTTTCGTGCCAGAGTGATAAATGTACGAAACAGCCTGTCAGAAGAAGCTGCTGAGGGAAAAACACAGGGGTCATAAGAGAAAAATGAGATGGCTTCCACGGGGGAAACCAAATGCTAAGAATGGATGAACTCGGAAGGAAGAGATGGCCTCTTTCAATCCCCCAATGGGTTCTTAAAGTTCTCCTCTTGGTTGTCTTCCCTGCAATCATTTAATTGAAAAAATTCGGCTTGCTTACAGCTCAGAATCTCACGGCAGCAGCGACGCCAAATTCCTTCACACTCCACAACTTGTACTACTTGTCGCACAGCGGGAGGCTGGCTATAAAGATTTTGCAATTTTTGTTTTCTTGTTCCAAAGGTTTTATTTCTTTTAAAAAACACAAATATTTCATCACGTATTTCATTTCATATACGTACACGGTATGGATTTTTAACTAACACAGTCTTAAAATCTATTGAGAAAAAAGAAATAAAGAAATTAATGACATTCTACATTGACCTTAGCTTCTTCTTGCTGAACTAACTTTAAACAATTTAAATCATTTCTGATCTTAAGCAGAGGCTAACTGGAATTTCTTGGTCCCGTATTTATTTTGTATATAGTCAATCCATTTTTTCCAGTCTCGTTTATATCTCTCATTTGAGTGATCTTTAAGATATGCCGATATTTTAGCCATCTCGGCTAAGTTTGTGACTTTCAATGTCCATTCTTGGATTGTAGGCAAGTCTTCCTTCTTCCAGTATTGCGCCACCAACAGTCTTGCTGCCGTTATTAGGTGCAGAATCAAATTAGTCTCTACCACTGTAAAATCAGTACATATACCTAGTAAAAATAACTGAGGAGTAAACTTTATCCTTCTTTTAAAGATATTTTGCATAACCCACCATATTTTTATCCAGAATGCCTTAACCTTTTGGCAGGTCCAACATATATGATAATATGTAGCATCGAGAGAACCACACCTCCACAATTTTTGTTTTCTTATCTGCAGTCGTCGTGAGGTATTTTTAAAAAAATTATTACCATTTTTTCCCCCAGTTAAATTAGCCGACCTATTTGTATACAGGCCCGGCCATTGTTATCATTAACCCAAAGTCTCACTGAAGAGTTGTTTCTTGTGTCGTGATGAAGATGCGAGTGCTAAGTTCAGAACCGCAGGGCTTTTGCTCAAATGAGGACAGGGAAAATATTTTGATATATACTTCCAGTCGTTCCTCATAACATCCCCCCTCTCTCTCTCTCTCTCTCTCTCTCTCTTTTTTAACAATGCCCATGTATTTTCTCCAAGCACAGGCGTTGAATAACCAGGGGGTCAAATTGGATTCTGAGCTGCTTTCGTTATATAGATGTGAAAACGTGTCAGGTTCATTTGTGCTTTCAAACCCATTTGTTGTGGCCGCCAGCAAATCTGGCAGCAGACTCGGACAGTGAGGAGGTTGGAGAGGAAGATGGGCCAGTCCTGGAGTCTGGGGGAGGCTCTGAGGAGGGCTGTGCGTCAGAGGCAGAGAGGGGGACAGGGCCGCCTGGCAGTTAGTAGGAAGGGTGATGATAATTAGACACAAGTCTAAAAATGAGGAGTCTTTTCGGATGCATCGAATTCTGATTTGATCGATGTATGGCAGTGGAAAAAGGAAGTATGTCCCCTTTTTATTGGGATTTATATGCCGCCCTTTTCCCTGAGGGGACTCAGGGCGGCTTACAACCACAGGGGAGGGGGGTGCAAGGTCAAAAACAAAACAATATGTGCACAAAGAAAAAATAATAAAACACAACTTTCATTCAGCGATCAAACAGGCAAAAGTGGCAAAAGATCAAAGTGGCAAAAGATTATCCTTCACTCATTTCAGAGATAACAAATCCTTTTCTTAGAATTGATGTGCTATGGATTGTTCAAAATTTGGTTCACAAGGCAATAAAAGTCAATCATCATCAACATCATCATTTAACCACCTGATAATCCCTTGTGAGGTGGAGTCAATATGCTTCCGAAATCCTTTTTTTGGATCATGTTCCAGTGACAGTACTCAATAGCAATAGCAGTTAGACTTATATACCGCTTCATAGGGCTTTCAGCCCTCTCCAAGTGGTTTACAGAGTCAGCATATCGCCCCCAACAACAATCCGGGTCCTCATTTTACCCACCTCGGAAGGATGGAAGGCTGAGCCAACCTTGAGCCGGTGAGATTTGAACAGCTGAACTGCAGAACTGCAGACAGCTGAAGTAGCCTGCAGTGCTGTATTTAACCACTGCGCCACCTCGGCTCTCAATCTTCTAAGCGTCATCATCAGTACTGATGATGTTCCCTAGTTGGATATTTAGATGTCTGCAAGAAAACAACCAAGCTCGGGGAGTCACAAGGACCCCCCCAGTTGAGAGTGTGACATTTTCACCTCATTGTTCAACATCTCCCACCTTTTGATGCAGAGGTACAACAGGTTTGTGCTAACATTATCTTACCTGACAGGGTTGGGAACTTAAATTTCATTTCGTGGAATAGATTAATGACTTTCCTACAATTATCCTCAGTCAGTTTCAATCCATTGACAAAGCTCCATTGTGCTTGAAATTATCTTTCGTACAAACCTCCCCATATATTTGATTGAAATCTGCCACAGGTATGCCTTTCATGGCAAAATTTATTACACCCTGTCCAAAACAATATAAAAATAACAGCTTGTTGTGTTTGAAAATCTGCTCTTAACGAAGGGATCACTCCAAAAGTTTCAGAGGTTTGTTGCGCCTGACTTAATTTTTAATGCTTCTCAAAATTCCCTGTGGATTTCCGAGTTTCGATAAGATGAGAACATAGGGAGAGGAATGGAACACAATGGAGTAAGAATGGTGGGTCAAGAATCGTGAGGTAGATATGGGTATTGTTGTGGCCTGGCAGGAGCCGTTGGAGCTGCCGCCAGACTTCGACAGCGAGGGGTCTTATGAGTCGGCCCTGGAGGAGGTGGAGGACCCTGGACAGGGTGCCAACTCCGAGAAGGGTGAGGAGAGACTGGTTGGCCACCAGGTGGAGCTGGAGCCTTGGATCAGAGGGAGTGTTCAGGAAAACACTTGTGAGTTGTTTCGGGATGCACGCCGTCGAAGGGCTACTCAGCGGCAGGAACAACTGCGTAATTATAGGAGATGATTACGCTCAGCTGATGCTTATTAAGATCCTCTCCTGATTATAAAAGAGACTGCTTGTGCCACACCCTTTTCCAGAAGTCAACGTTCACGATTAAGAGAAGCCAACTTGGAGAATTGGGGCTTCGGCGGCGGCCCCAGCAGCATTAGCAGCATTGGCAGTATGTAAACATGGCCGACCAGGTATGGCATTGGCGGTGGGCAGGTGAGTACGCCGTTGTCGGGAGGTAGTAGAGGTGCAGAAAAGCCACTGACAGCTACTCCACTAACGTCAGCACAAGAGCTGAAACTATAATTCAGTCGGTCAATCTTAACTTTGGACAATTCAGAGTAGACCTTCTTGAAAGGATGTTAGCTTTAAGGTTAATCAAACAGTCCTTCCTGTGACCGATGCAAAAGTTTAAATCATTTGATAGAACAAACAGAAAAGGGGGGGGGGGGAATCAGGGTATTGTTTCCCACAAAACAAAGTTATTGCTGTTTGTCCTAACTTATTAGAGGAGGCTTTACATTTTCTCTTTCGTTTTGTTTTGATATACGCGCCATAAGCCAGCAGAAATTAGTCTTCAACGCGGGCTCATAATAGAGTTAAAATAAGAGACTGAACCATCATTAAAGATTAAAGCCAGGCAATTAAAAAGGCAATGAAAATCAAATAGACGAAAAGAAAAGAATAAATAGTATATGTCAGCTAAAACCTACTTTCAGATTGAAAGCCCAACTATTGCCTGAATAAAAAAAACAATTTCCTTGATAATCTAAATTAGAATCATGGATTCCCAGAGAGGTTGATTCAAAGTCACAGAGAACATTATAGGTTGCTACCAGGATTTGAACTCAATCCAGAAGTTTATTGATAACCAATGCATATTGGGGAACAGAACGTAATCGAACTATCCCTCTGTTGATGCCCCCTAGAACTGTGTTGTCTTTTTTGGCAGCTGCATCACAGGGCTGTTTCCCATTTAAATGGTTCTCTACTAGGACTCTGAGATCCCTTTCACAGTTACTACTATTGAGCAAGGTATCACCTATAATGTACCTGTGCATTTGGGTTTTCTTGCCTAAATGTAGAACCTTCCTTTTTTCGCCACTGAATTTCATTATTCCCGCCCAACAGCACCCAATGTTCAAGTCTGTCAAGATCCTTCTGTGTCTGAAAGACCACTCAAATGAGAGATATAAACGAGACTGGAAAAAATGGATTGACTATATACAAAACAAATACGGGACTAAGAAATTACAGATAGCCTATGCTTAAGATTAGGAATAATCTAAACTGCTTAAAGTTAGTGCAACTGGAAGAAGCTGAGTTTAATGCAGAGATGTTATTAACTTCTTTTTTATTTCCTTTGTCTTAATATATTTTAGACTGTATTTGTTAAAAACCTATACCGTGTACGGGCTTTGGGAAGTCGGGGGGGGAGGGAGGTGGGGTGTTAGGGGGGAGGGGGGAGGGGGAATATATAGTATGTGTTAGATTTTAAAGTAACGTGACTGCACTTGTATACTGTTGCTCTTTAATTTCACTGTAAAAATAGGACAAGCTGAATTATATTGATAGTAGAAATACACCGAAGGGAGGAGTAGAGGGATGGAAGAAAGAGGGGTAGAGAGGGTGGGAGAGAGGATGGGAGGGAGGGTGAGAAGGAAGGGAGGGAGTGTATCAGGAGAGAGGAGTGGTAGAGGGGGAGGGGAAGTAGGGTAGAGGGGAATGTTGGAGGGAAGAACGAAAGTTGGAGGGGGGCGAAAGAAAGGGTGTATGGAGGGTCGAAGAGGTATATTGGGTTTCTATTTTTGGGGGTATTGTTGACAAGAGGAATGGCTGTGTTTATTGTTTATTGTTATATGGCCCCGGTTATGCACAGTATATATGTGACTGTACGAAATGAAAATGGAAAATAAAAACACATTTACAAGGAGAAAAAAAAAAGATCCTTCTGTGTCAAACCCACCACCATATTGATATTAATAAATCTCAGTTCCCTGGTTAAGAAAATTAACCAAGTAGAAAGAATCCACTGAAGACCAAGATGGACAAAATCCAAGTTCTTTCTTGCCCAAACCTACTCATTGGTTGCATGTAGAACCTGAAAAAAATCACTGGTTGTTTTTTTTTTGCTTTTATCTTTTCTTTTATCTTTCACCTCTGCCAAGGATAGAAATGTATTTTACTGTTGGTGAGTGGCAATGATTAGCAATCCCCAAACCGCATCTGAGGCAGGAGGGAAAGAGAAAATTGTCCAGGACAGATGCAAATGGAAAGGCATTCAATCTGGTCTGGCAGTTGCTATTAGCCTGAAGGAAGGCTTAACTATACCGTCTCCCAGCAGGAATTCTTGTAGCGCAAGATGCTAACGATGGAGGCAGGATATACCCAAAGAGAAGGAATGAAATATATATAAGCAAAGTGCTTGAAATAATAACAATTCATCTGTATATTGTCAGGCGTGCAGCCATCTTTTCTTTTGGATCTTTGGCCCTAGTATCTTTTATTCTACTATGCATCTTCTATGGTGGGAAAAATGGGAGGGGGATTGCAATGAGTTAGATGCTGTGTAGCCATAACAATATTCTTTCTTGAAAGCCAAGGTCATTCTTTGTCTTTGCGCCTCTGCACCTGGCGGGAATTGGATGGGTGGAACTGACAGCATGGCAGTGGACGATTGGACCATGTGATGGACCGGTGGGTGTGGGGGCAAGATCTTGAACTTTCAACTGGGTGGGGAAAACCGGGAAGCTTTCAGATTCGGGTTTTCCCAGATGTGCCAACATGGCTCTCTTAATAAATTGGAACTTGGTGCAATACTTTGCCTTGGACTCTGATTTAATTGTGGATGCTATTTGGAACCCTGACATATATATCTACTCATGTACACACACACACAGGAATGAAAGCCGAAAGCAAACGTAAATGAGAATGTGTTTTAATCAGTCCAGACTCTCGTTGGCTGCAAGCCACATAATCCAAGAGATAAGCACTCTGACAGCAAGTCCTACAAACCTTGGCAGCAATGCAAACAAACTCTGGCAGCAATCCAGCCTGCCAAGTTTGTTTCTCATTAGTCCTTAACATTGACTTCTGCAAGAAGGGTGTGGCACCAGCAGTCTCTTTTATAATCAGGAGAGGATCTTAATGAGCATCAGCTGAGCGTAATTACCTCCTGTAATTATGTAGTTGTTCTTGATGCCGAGTAGCCCTTCGAGGGCGTGCATCCCAGAAAAACTCACAGGTGGTTTCTGAATCACTCACTCTTGTCTCCTCCCCACTGATCCAAGGCTCAGGCGCCACCTGGTGGCCAACCAGTCTCTCTGCGCCCTGCTCGGAGTCAGAACCCTGTCCAGGGTCCTCCACCTCCTCCAGGGCCGACTCATAAGACCCCTCGCTGTCAGAGTCTGGCGGCAGATCCAATGGCTCCTGCCGGGCCATAACACATACCAGTGGTGGGATTCAAATAATTTAACAACTGGTTCTCTGCCCTAAGCTAGAAACAACACCAGAATGTTTCCTTCCTGCCTTCCTTACAAGATTAGCCCTGTAAAGCGGGGAAAAACCAAAACAAGATTTCTTCCAACAACCAGTTCACCAAACTGTTGAGTAAGTTACCAACCGGTTCTCCCGAAGTGGTGCGAACTGGCTGAGCCCCACCACTGATACATATATGCACACACACTGTCAGCTGTGAAGCCATATTGGAGCATCTTCAGAGCTGCCACAGTGAGACTGGTTGGAACTGTGGGGAAATGAGGGAAGCCACAGAGATAGAATTGTATAATTCTGCGAGTTATACAAATAGTTTAATGCTTTGATCTTGGAACTTCTTCAACGCTAAAAGGGAAAAAAAAGGAAGCCAGACATGCAAACTGGTAAAAAAATGTCAGCGGTTGCTCAGGACGTCGGGAAAATGTGTCTTCTGTATCAGATGTACAAACAGAAAGGTATTGTGTTATTTCTCCCGAGGCAGCTGCTCTGCCTCTTGGTTGCAGACCTTCACATCCTAGGAAGGATGTTGTGTTGACATAAATGAATGATCTTCCATACAAATAAATAACACCAGCACATCGAGATGATGGCTAGTGTGTTGAACGGAAACTTCTTGTTCTTGAGAAGGTTGTCTGCGTTAAGGGAAATTTGCTCCCTGGAGGAAGGTTGTGTGATAAGACATTGTCATACTTTCCACCTGAGGGTGCTAACAAAAAAGACAAGAGTAACTGGAGATTTTACACACACACACACACACACACACACACACACACACACACACTCTTATATAATATTCTCTCTATATATATACATACACACACACATACATATATACATACACACACACACGGTTATCTGCATTATAAAGTGGTATTAACATGTGATCTTGATTCTATCCCTCTGTTTATAGAGCCTAGAACTGTGTTGGCTTTTTTGGCAGCTGCTGCACACAGCTGGCTCCTATTTAAATAGTTGCCCACTAGGACTCCAAGATCCCTCTCACAGTTACTACCATTGAGCCAGGTATCACATATACTACACCTGTGCATTTTGTTTTTCTTGCCTAAATGTAGAACCTGACTTTTTTCACCACTGAATTTGAAGAGTGTCCCCTCTCAGCAATATATATATATTTTCTGAAATGAAAAGGAAACACAGAGAGAAAATAACCTTCACTGTCCTGCAATCAAATATCCTATAAATGGCAACCACAGCTAAATCAATAAAGCCCTTAAAAGCAGAACTCAATGCTTAAACCTCATAGCCTTTCCTGATAGCCAACTAAGCATGAACCTAGCAGGAGTTCTCTAAGTAGTTCTTCTAGCTTTGAATCTTCTCAGCTTGACTAGCAGCTTCCTTGGCATCGTTTATTCTTCTTTCACATCACCTCAACACCAACCAATGTAGAATTCGTATTCTGCTGTGGAACACGTAGATCGGGGAGTTCTTCCTAAATGGAAGTTTGCAGTTCCACTTCAAGGAAGAGTTAAGGTGAGACCAACCTGTTTTGGTTTAACCCACATGCGCTGACTTTAATAAAGGTTCTGTGGAAATGCAGCAGCCCGTTGTGGAGGGAACAAAATGGCTATTGCCTTCTGCAACTTACAACCAGAGTGTTCTTGTTCGTGTTCACACATCGAAAGAAGCTAACTTGGATAAGTGGCTTGCAGTGTTTTGTGAGTTATAGGACTTTTGCCAGAGCTATTATCTTTGTTTATTTGGGCTTGCAGCCAACAAGAGCTTGGACTGATTAAAAGAAACCTTTTGAGTTACGTGGCTTTTGGCTTGGGGAACATTTTCTATTAAGCACATCATTTTCCGGAAGGGTTAATGTTGCTCAAGTAGCATACATGATAACCTCTCGATTATCACCTTTGTTGGAGAGGACATATAAACATCTCACAAAATAAACACATCAGGAAGTCTTCTTAAGTGAAGTTATGCATAACTGACATTTTGAACAGACCTTTGGTTAGCCATAATATGTCCTCTGTTGGTCTATTTTTCAAGAGGAAACTCTTGAAAGGGTTTTTCATCCTTTGGGATTGAATTCTATCTTGTTAAGGCAAGGGTTAAGTTGCTTGTTTTGGTCTTGGTTGATTTATTCTCGGGTGTGATATATGGCATTGGATTGAAAAAAAAATGTAATTAATTAGAATGATTGAGTGGAGTAAAATGATGTGGTGCATTAACAGTGGAAGATCAGAAGCTCTTTAATAAATGTCCGTGTTAATTCAAGAATAGCAATAGCAATAGCAGTTAGACTTATATACCGCTTCATAGGGCTTTCAGCCCTCTCTAAGCGGTTTACAGAGTCAGCCTATCGCCCCCACAGTCTGGGTCCTCATTTCACCCACCTCGGAAGGATGGAAGGCTGAGTCAACCCTGAGCCGGTGAGATTTGAACCGCTGAACTGCAGAGAACAGTCAGCTGAAGTGGCCTGCAGTACAGCACTCTAACCACTGCGCCACCTCAGCTCTTTAAGAAGGACACCATACGTAGGAGTTCCCCCATCCTGAAGTTTTTCAGATAGTTCCAAAGCAAGCAGAACAAGATGGCAATTGAGGAATCAGACTCATTGCAACTGAACTTTGAATGGGACTGTGAAATGGTGCAGAGTGGCTGTTTCCCCCCATTCTTTCTACTTTATTACTGCTCTTCGTATTATGCAGAGATATTTTTCCCTACGTCTAGTAGTACAGCTGATATTTATCCTCATTTTACCGACCTCAGAATGATGAGTCAACCTTGAGCCACTGAGGATCCAACTTCTAAACCTTCAATACTGAATTCTTTTTTTTTTTTTATAAATTATTTTTATTTTTTATTACATAGACAACAATGGGAAAGGGAGAGGATGGAGAGAAAAAAAATGGGGGGGGGGAAACCCATCTTCACATACAATATGTCGTTTAATCACAGGTGCATCCCTACTAAGTTTATACATCCCATATCTCTCTATTGTATATTTAATAAGCACCACAATAAGCTAGGGTTTAAAAAACAAAAAACAACAAAGTAAAACAAGGGAGAGAGGAAAAAAAAAAGGGTGGGGGAAGGGGGGGGAGGCCAAAAAGGACAAAAAAAAAATATAAGGTCTGGTGATATAATGTATAAGGTTAAGAATTTATTATAATGATATTTCGCTGCTGACAAGGCAATTCTAGTAGGGGAACAAATGAAAACTGGTATATATAGGCAGCGATGCCTTGTTGAACAATGAAGGAATAAGATCTCTGTTTGAAGGTATGAAATGCAAGGTTAACAATGAATAGAAGTATATTCTCTGGGGGAAAACAATGCTAATGTTAACTGAATATATATGGTAGAAGGAAAATGAGACCTTTAGTTACATTAGAGGAAATATCTGAGATGGTAAACATTATTTGAAGATGCAGAGGTTAAAACAACCGTAATCAAACGACATGCTGCATGTGATGATGGTTTTTTTTTCTTTTTTTCTTTTTGTTTTTGTTTCCCCCCCCTTCCTTTTTGGACCTTTTTTGTCCTTTTTGGCCTTCCCCCCTCCCCCCACCCTTTTTTTTTCTTTTCCCCTTCTCTTCTTGAACTT